>NW_023461766.1:18477-23214 GCF_013731165.1 Rhagoletis pomonella
GTAGTCAAACCGATAAAACTTATCGGCCTTTCAGTGTTGCCGCTACAAACTTATTACAAAATGTAATTTGTAGGTATTGTAATTTTAGACAGAGTAGAATTACATACTTCCTTCTTTGCCACATCGTCTACATATTAACAAAAGCCTTTTTACATTTTGTGTTGGTCGATTTTCTTTAAGATTTTTACTTAAAACATAAAGGTTGCATAACAATTTACACGTACAAAATACAAATAGATGCTTATTTACTTTAGTACCCCTTGTGAGAGCGATTTTTCATTCCATTTTTATTAAGTTAGTCCGTATAATATATGTAAGTTTTTTTTATTTTATTTAGTGAAAAATGTAACCACAGGGCTGCGGCGTTTGTACACGCAGCAATTCCTCCTCCTCTCTGACTGCCCGCTGCTCGCCTATGGTGTAACATGACTGGCACCGCTTAACGGTCGTTGATGTCGACGTATCACCTGTGTCATTCTATCTGCGGTACCGATAGCGGCGGAACGGCGCACGTAGCCGCCTACATGTCACCCTGACTTCCTTCTTTAGAAATTGCGATATCGCTAGAGATTTGACAGCGGCTGTTGCGGCCTCTGCCGCGCGGGTGCTTGATGTGGCATTGTTTGGCGCATATTTGGATAAGTCGAATTTGCGTTTAGGCGTTTGATGATTTGCGCATTGATCCTGATGATGATGCTGATGATAATGGAGGTGGTTGTGGTGTAGATGCTCATCGTCGCATTTATGCTGTGAATTGCTCATATCCAAATCGGTATCCAGTCCATCTGATGATACTGTGAAAATATCCGAATTATCGCCGGCTTTTTCGCTAGGACTTATGCAACTACCCAGGCTGCCATTGAGCAACTGCGGTGTACGTCGCAAGCTGCCACGCAACATTTGCGTTGACGGTGTGGAAGTGGCTCCAGTGTTGTTCGAGTTGGCGCTGTGCGTTGTTAAAGAGTTCGACGTCACGTGCTTTTCCTCGAGCGGACTTGCGTTGGTGCGAAGACGTGTCCGCTTGCGTGCAGGCACGAAATTGCTGTCATCATCCATAATATTGTCCTCATCGTCGCCTGCTGTGGCAACAGCATCCCCGTCTATTTCACCATCTAGTTCGTCTTCTTCATCAGCCTCTAACGCGGCATCTGCGTCGCCCTCAACTGGTGGCACTTCCTCCTCCTCCTCGATTGAATCAGCCATCGTTTCGCCGTCATCTTCTACATCATCTTCGTCGTCGTCGTCATCGTCCTCTCCATCCTCCTCCTCTGGTATACTCTCGCCTGCATCCAATTCTGTGTCGTCGTCTGCTTCTCCGCTTCCACCCTCCTCATCGTCGTTATTCTGCATTGTGCGTTTCCCATACAATTTGACTTCTGCATCACTTTCTGGTGGTGTAATAACTCCATTTCCATGTCGCCGTTGTGCATCTTTGCAACGTACTGCGGAGCTATCTGCTTGATCCTCGGCGCCTTCTTTACATTCCCTTGCCGCGTCAGGCTCTTCTTTAAAGCCGTTGCTTGCCAATTCGCCAATGTCCTGCAGAAATCGTATTTTTTGTGCCAGCTTTTGTTGTTGGCGCGCTGAGCTCTTCTTCTTTTGTACTTTCGGCCAACCAGTGCGGTTAGATTTAAGATTCTTCCTCTTGCGGAAATAATTTTGCATCGCTAACGAGCTATACAGCGAGAAACTGGCGCCAGTTTTGCGCTTGTTGCTCACATCTGCCGTTTGTTCGTCTTCGGACGCGTTGGCGCCCGTCGTATTCGTAAACAAGTCGTATAGATCAAAGTCGCTGGAGAAACAGTCGGTGGGTGGTGGCGTATTCGAGTCGAAAGGTGCTGTTGAAGCACTTGCATTTCGTTTGGCGTCCGCGATCACGGAGCTAACGCGATGTGAAGCCTTACTCGTAGAAGCCGAAGTCGAAGACGTTAGGCTATTGTTGTTCTTTGTCGTTGACGCGGTTGCTGTCGCTGCGAGTGGCACAGTTTCACTTCCCTCACGAATGGCCAAAGGTAAATCTTCCGCTAAATCATACTCCCTGCCATGCAGTTGGAGATACTTATCAATCTGCCACTCCAGCAGTCGCATATTAGTATGTTTCGTCGCGGCATCAAGTGCCTTCATCGCCGTCGCATCCACTTCGAACTCCAGTACGCCCTTCTTCGAACCAGTCTTTCGTATGGATGGTAAAGCTGAGCCTTGCGCCATAAGTCCACAGTAAGAGTGATGCCGGCGAGCACCAGGCACCGTTGCCGCAAAGCCAGCGACATGTTTTACGCGCCTATGACGCTTTGCTGGCGCTGTCGCGGCCGCCAACACACTAGGTGTTTGGCTCCTTCTGTTGGTGGCGCGGCCAGTTGTGTGCAGGAACTTTTGCAAGCCATAATAGCCACGCGGCGGTCTGCCCAGTGTCGATTTGACTGGCTGGCGGCCGCCCCGCATGCTCTTTCGTGATTTTGGCGCTACTGGCGGCGAGTGGTCATATTTGTTTTGGCCGCGACGCATGCGCTTAACATTCTCAGAGATTTCCGTTGTAAAACGTAATTCTTCGACGGGTGTGGCAACTGCTGAACGCGTATGACGCGGAGAACGCAAAACTGCTGGCAAATCAGCACTCGTCGTTGACGCATTTAGACTTTCTCCTGGATCTGCCGCCGTCGTTGCTGCTGTCGGAGTGGCTTGCTTTTCTGTCGTAGCTGTTGTTGAATTTATGGCGATTGTCGTGAGCCTCGCTGTTTCAGAAACAGACAATGGCGTATGCGTGGGAGTTGTGGACGGCTCGTCGGTTTCTGAACTCGGTTTACTTTGCGAATCTTGCCGCTGCTTTATAATACAGCTAACCAAGGCAAGCGTTGAAGCATGTTCGCGTGGTGATTTTCGTGGCGGCAGCTCTAAATTCAGGAAAGTGGCAGCGGCTTTGTTCAGATGCTTGTTGAGGTATCTGTTCTTGCTAGTTTTAGTTGTGGCCGTGCTGCTGGCACAACTCGTACTGCTCGTTGTGCTATGTGTCGAGCCGGCGCGCTGTCGATCGCGTGTTGGCCCTTGAGCTGGTGTACTGGCTTTACTATCACATTGCAATGGGTTGGAGCTATCGCCCATCTGGGCGCTAGCTTGGGCGGCTTGTCGCTTCTGCAATTCCTGTTGCTCCTGGCGGTAACGTTGCAAAATCTGCAGCTTTTTGTGTTTATGCTTGTACTGCATTGCGGCAGAGGCGGCGCTGGAATGCGTTGTAGCTTGCTCCGACTGCACATCGCCGGCACTTTCCCTCGATTTGGTAGCCCCCGCATGTGAATCCTCAAATGGCTCTGTTTTTACTTTGCATGCATTTTGTGCTTTTGAAAAGCCCTTTGTTACTTTCTTTGATGAAATATCGGCGCTCCTTTGCTTTTCGCATAGCTTACAACACACACCGGTGTCTATAGTGCTCACAAATGGTATTGGCCCCAGTTCATATGGCAACTTGCGATAGTTCGTTGAACCATAATATTCGAAAAAACGTTCCGAACAGCTATCTTGCCGCGTGAAAACGTTATACCAAATATCGGACACAGGTATGCGTTCAAAGGAGTATCTCATGCGCTTTATTTTCTCGCTGCTAGCGTAATCAAAGCTTGCTAGGGTTGTGGACCTTTGCTTCGGGGGTGATGTAGTTGGAGTAACACAGGCTGCAACTGAAGGTTTGCTACTTTTACTGTTGTTGGCAGGGGAAGTAATAATCAGCTGTTTCGCATTTGTTTGCACCTCGTTGCACTTTTTTCGCTTACCTCCTTTGCCTGTATCTTCCGTGCTCTTAGTTGCCGAGTTATCGCTACACTCCTTACAAGCTAACATAGCCAGCTTGGATTTTTGTTCTTCACGTTGTGCTGCCCGTTGTTTTCGCGAGACGGCACCCCTGCGACCACTCTGCCAAATGGCTGAAAAGCTTTCAAACGAAACGGATTTGCGCCGGCTGCTCTTGCAATGTACATAGTCTTCATCCTTCTCGTCATCATTATCAACCTCTTCATCATCATCGTCGTCGTCTTCATCATCGTCATCCAAATTCACACAGAAATTCTTCCCTAAACCTGTGTCGCCATCAACCGCCGTCTTCTCTTTATTGACGAAAGTACTTCCATCATCGTCTTCTCCACCTTTCTTATCTTTACTTTCGCTCTCAAAATTTTTCACATCTCTACATTTTTTATCATTTCCAGCATCCCCCATCCGATCCTCCATTTTTACAACTGCCACACGTTTACGGCCCTGCTGCTTCGGTGCTGCTATTGCTGCCGTCGGCAAGAGCTTTGTCGTCACTTCGTTGGCATACGACTTTTTGCTTGTATTTCCCAATAACTCATTGGCCGCTGCCATTTGTCGACAGTTATGCTTTGCTGCTTCCACGGCTGCTCGTAGCAATCGGCTGCTTGTGGTTGCTGCCGTCACAATAGCGGTGGCGGTGCGGCTGCTTTTGCGTGTTGCCTCGGGTAAAGTAATAGCGGCTAGTGCAGCTGCAGCGGCAGCTGCTGCTGACATAGCATACCTCGCTGTGTCGGTGACGTTACCTATTGTCGGCTTCGTAGACGCATAATTGCGTGATACTTGCTTGTCCTTTAGTTGTATCTCTGGCTGGATGGGGGCGTTTCGAAAGCGCTGCTTAGAGGCAGCGGTCGTCTGGCTTTTTCGTCGCTTTGCAGTGACAGTTGCGCGCTTTGCCGCATGTTTTCCCTCCGCCGATTTGCCATCATCATTTGCTGT
>NW_023461767.1:0-23198 GCF_013731165.1 Rhagoletis pomonella
CGCGTATTAATTTAATTAAAACTTTTTTAACAGGTGGCAACTCTTCCAAAAAATTTGCCTTTTTTCCACTGTAGGTCATAAGCTATCTGCTTGCAAAATTTGATGCAAATCCGTTCAGTCTTTTCCACGTGTTAAAGAATTACACTTTTTGGGCAGGTGGTAACTCTTAAAAGAGTAGCCTATTTTTCAACCTAGCTCATAAGCTATATGTGTGAAAACTTCCATGCAAATCAGTTCACTCATTTCCGCGTATTAATTAAATTAAACATTTCTAACAGGTGGCAACTCTTAAAAAAAGTAGCTTACTTTCTAACCTAGGTCATAAGCTATCTATGTGCAAAATTTCATGCAAATCCGTTTAGTCGTTTCCGCGTATTAATTTAATTAAACTTTTTTAACAGGTGGCAACTCTTCCAAAAAATTAGCCTATTAGGTTCCAAAAAATTAGCCTAGGTAGGTCATAAGCTATCTGCTTGCAAAGTTTCATGCAAATCCATTCAGTCATTTCCGCGTATTAATTAAATGAAACTTTTTTAACAGGTGGCAACTCTTAAGAAAAGTAGCCTATTTTCCAATCTGGGTCATATGCTATCTGTGTGCAAATTTTCATGCAAATCCATTCAGTCGTTCCCGCATATTAAATAAATGAAACTTTTTTAACAGGTGGCAACTCTTAAAAAAAATAGCCTATTAACCAATCTGGCCCATAAGCTATCTGCGTACAAAATTTCATGCAAATCCGTGCAGTCGTTTCCGCGTGATGATTTCCCAAACATCCAGACATACAAACTTTCACATTTATAACATTAATTAGATTAGATTAGATTAGATTAGATTATTCTGAAAATAATTGAATTAATAATATACATATAAACAGGTTTTCATTTAAATGTATATTATTTTTTTCTTTTCTTTCAACATTTATATTAATTTTAAATTCTTTAATTTATTTTATTTTTTAGTACAAATAAATTAAACTGTCTAAATATTTATAAAAGTTTTTAAGTTAAAAAAACTAATAACCCTCAAATTTATGAATATAAGTTAAATCTTTTAAGCCTTAGTATTTATTTTTACTCCTTTAGAATTGCAGTCTAATATCATTTTTGACTATAAAGCCTAACAGCTTAAAAAGAATTAATTCTTATAAATAGATTTACAGTCTATCGCCTAAATTCAGCCGGCCGCTGTGGTGTAGTGGTGAGCAGTGCGCGCTTTCACTCATCAACACCGTGGTCAAATCAACATCGCAAAAAATATGGAAAAAGGTTTATTTCTTAACAGCGGTCGTCCCTCGGCAGGCAATGGCAAACCTCCGAGTGTACTTCTGCCATGAAAAAACAGCTTCTCATAAACATACAATGGCCGTTCGGAGTCGGCGTAAAACTGTAGATCCCTTCGATATGTGTGACAACATCAAGGCGCACGCCACAAGTCGGAGGAGAGGCTCGGCCAAACACTAACATATGTGTAAGCGCCAATCTACTATCATTATTATTATTAATCGTGACCATGGCTATTTCCAACAAATCATAAGGATATTGGAACTTTATATTTTATTTTTGAGGCTTGAGGAACTTCGCTTAGAATTTTAATTCTAGCTGAATTAGGACACCCAGGAGCTTTAATTGGTGATGAACAATTTTATAATGTAATTGTAAGAGCTCATGCTTTTGTTATAATTTTCTTTATAGTAATACCTATTATAATTGGTGGATTTGGAAATTGCTTAGGGCCATTAATATTAGGAGCGCCAGACATAGCATTTCCTCGAATAAATAATATAATTTTCTGATTATTACCTCCTTCCCTTACATTATTACTAGTTAGTAGTATAGTAGAAAATGGAGCTGGAACAGGTTGAACAGTCTACCCTCCTCTCTCATCTGTTATAGCTCATGGAGGAGCCTCTGTGGATTTAGCTATTTTTTCTTTACATTTAGCAGGAATTTCTTCTATTTTAGGGGCAGTTAATTTTATCACGACAATTATTAATATACGATCAACTGGAATTACATTTGATCGAATACCTTTATTTGTATGAGCAGTTGTATTAACTGCATTATTATTATTATTATCTTTACCAGTATTAGCAGGAGCTATTACAATACTTTTAACAGATCGAAATTTAAATACATCGTTCTTTGACCCAGCTGGTGGGGGAGATCCAATTTTATATCAACACTTATTTTGATTATTTTGCCATCCAGAAGTTTATATTTTAATTTTACCCGGATTTGGAATAATTTCTCATATTATTAGTCAAGAATCAGGAAAAAAGGAAACCTTCGGTTCATTAGGAATAATTTATGGAATAATAGCAATTGGACTTCTTGGTTTTATTGTATGAGCACATCATATATTTGCAGTAGGAATAGATGTTGATACACGAGCTTATTTTACTTTTGCTGTACAAACAGGTATTAAAATTTTTAGTTGATCAGCTACACTACATGGAACTCAATTAAACTATTCTCCAGCTATATTATGAACCTTAGGGTTTGTTTTTCTATTTACAGTAGGAGGTTTAACAGGAGTTGTTTTAGCTAATTCATCAGTTGGTATTATTCTTCATGATACTTATTATGTAGTTGCACATTTTCGTTATGTATTATCAATAGGAGCTGTATTTGCTATTATAGCATAATTTGTTCATTGATACCCTTTATTTACAGGATTAATTTTAAATACAAAATGATTAAAAAGTCAATTTTTAATTACATTTATTGGTGTAAATTTAACCTTTTTCCCCCAACATTTCTTAGGATTAGCGGGTATACCTCGACGATATTCAGATTATCCAGATGTTTATACTAAATGAAATGTAGTTTCAACTGTTGGATCTTCTATTTCATTACTAGCAATTTTATTTTTCTTATTTATTATTTGAGAAAGTTTAATTTCACAACGACAAGAATAAATCCAATACAATTAAACTCTTCAGTTGAATGATTACAAAATACACCTCCAGCAGAACATAGATATTCTGAATTGCCTATTTTAACAAATTTCTAATATGGCAGATTAGTGCAATGGATTTAAGCTTCATACATAAAGTATTTTACTTTTATTAGAATATTTATAAATAAATGACAACATGAGCTGCCCTTGGCCTTCAAGATAGTGCCTACCCTCTTATAGAACAACTTACATTTTTTCATGATCATACACTTATAATCTTAGTAATAATTACTACCTTAGTTGGTTATTTAATATTTATATTATTTTTTAATAATTATACAAACCGAAATTTATTACATGGCCAAACTATTGAAATAATTTGAACAATTCTGTCAGCTATGGTACTTTTATTTATTACATTTCCTTCTTTACGATTATTATATTTATTAGATGAAATTAATGAACCTTCAGTAACTTTAAAAACTATTGGACATCAATGATATTGAAGTTACTAATATTCAGATTTTATAAATGTAGAATTTGATTCTTATATAATTCCAACAAATGAATTAACTGCAGATGGATTACGATTATTAGACGTAGATAACCGAGTAATATAAATTCTCAAATTCGAATCTTAGTAACTGCAGCAGATGTAATTCACTCTTGAACAGTTCCCTCTTTAAGTGTAAAAGTTGATGGAACTCCTGGTCGTTTAAGTCAAACTAATTTTTTAATAAATCGACCAGGTTTATTTTATGGACAATGTTCTGAAATTTGTGGTGCTAATCACAGTTTTATACCAATTGTAATTTAAAGTATTTCTATTAATCACTTTATTAAATGAATTACAGATAGAGTAAATTTAACACTAGATGACTGAAAGCAAGTATTGGTCTCTTAAACCACTTAATAGTAAACTAGCACTTACTTCTAATGAAAAACTTAGGTAAAAGTATAACATTAGTATGTCAAACTAAATTTATAAAAATATTGAATATTTATTAATTCCACAAATAGCCCCTATTGGTACTTTTATTTTATTCAGAATAATAAATTACTATTCAATAATTCCTAAATCTCATAAATCTCAGATTTCACAAAAATCAACTAAAGCATTAAATTGAAAATGATAACTAATTTATTTTCAGTATTTGACCCTTCATCAAGAATTTTTAATTTATCAATAAACTGAATAAGAACATTTTTAGGATTATTAATAATTCCATCAGTATATTGACTTATACTTATCATGTATTCTGAAATTCAATTTTATTAACAATACATAAAGAATTCAAAACATTACTAAGACTATCAGGTCATTCAGGATCAACTTTTATTTTTGCATCATTTTTTCATTAATTTATTTAATAATTTTATAGGATCATTTCCTTATATTTTACAAGAACAAGTCATTTAACATTAACCTTAACTTTAGCATTACCTTTATGATTATGGTTTATAATGTATAGATGAATTAATAATACTCAACATATGTTTGCTCATTTAGTCCCACAAGGAACTCCTGCAATTTTAATAGTTTGTATTGAAACAATTAGTAATGTAATTCGTCCAGGAACTTTAACAGTTCGATTAGCAGCTGATATAATTGCAGGTCACGTATTAATAACATTACTAAGAAATACAGGCCCTTCACTTTCGCATATAATTATATCTTTACTTTTAATTGGTCAAATTGCTTTATTAATTCTTGAATAAGCAGTTGCAATTATTCAATCTTATGTACATATTTGCCGTATTAAGAACATTATACTCTAGAGAAGTTAATTAATGTCAACACACGCTAATCGCCTCTTTCACTTAGTAGATTATAGCCTATGACCTTTAACAGGAGCTACTGGTGCTATAACTTCAGTTTCAGGTTTAGTAAAATGATTCCATCAATATGACATTTCATTATTTGTATAAGGAAATATTATTCCTATCTTAACTGTTTATCAATGATGACGAGATGTATCACGTGAAGGTACATTTCAAGGACTACATACTATCTCTGTTACTTTAGGTCTTGTTACTTTAGCTTCGGGTAATTTTATTTATGTTATCTGAAGTATTATTTTTTGTATCTTTTTTTGAGCTTTTTTCATAGAAGATTATCACTTGCTATTGAACTAGGAGCATCATGACCGCCTATAGGAACTAAACTATTTAAACCATTTCAAATTCCTTTACTAAATACAGCAATTCTTTTAGCTTCAGGAGTAACTGTTACATGAGCACATCACAGTTTAATGGTAGGAAATCATTCACAAGCTACACAAGGGTTGTTTTTTACAGTACTATTAGGTATCTACTTTACTATTTTACAAACGTATGAATATATTTATGGATCTACTTTTTTTATAGCGACAGGCTTCCACGGAATTTATGTATTAATTGGAACTACCTTTTTATTAGTATGTTTAATTCGACATTTAAATAATCATTTCTCAAAAACTCATCATTTTGCATTTGAAGCAGCTGCATGATACTGGCATTTTGTTGATATTGTTTGATTATTCCTTTATATATTAATTTATTGATGAGGAGGTTAATTAATTAATTATTAATATAGTACATAAGTATATTTGACTCCCAGTCATAAGGTCTACTAATCTAGTAGTATACATAATGTTTCCAATTGCTATTATAACTTCAATTTTAATTATTATTACTAGAGAAGTTATAATATTAGCATCAATTCTACCAAAAAAACATTAACGGATCGAGAAAAATTTTCACTAGGGCGGGTCGAAAATCTATTTTTTCTCAAATCCCTTGGTAATAGTGAAAATATATTATATGATGAAGTCAAAAACAAGCCTGCAAAGTATTAGTATTTTATTTTAATGGTAAGAGCCCGTCCATCGACCGCCAAGTGATCCACATCTCACTAGCCGAATAAGACCAATTCTTGTTCAAAATTCTGGGTTCAGCAAAAAGGTTTGGTGCATATTATTAGATAATGAATCCGTTAACCCAAAAGATAAAGTCAAATATCATTTCTCGCAGCCCTTTAGTTTATCGTTAATCTCAAGGTTATCTGTTTTCAACAAAATTTAATTGTTCTCTTGATAATTGCACCGGCGTATAGTCAAAAGATGTAAAGAACAGCATTAATATTACTGGCGTGCATTTATGTCGCTGTTTCCAAATATTCTAATCTTTTTTTAATATTAGCTATAGTTTGCGAATTTTTGCAAATTTTGGAACAATTTCGGTAGCTCTAATAGAAAAGCCATTATTTTCCATCATCGTGGAACAACATTTTTTATGCAAATGAGTATGGAAACACTGAACATACACAACTTCTAGAAACACTGATTAGTTTATTTATGTTTATGCATACAATATAAAAATTGCAAATATGTATAAGAAAATGACAAAAAATTTTGTTCAAAAATTTTTTTTATTTTAAAATAATTTGTTTATAATCTGAACGATTTTCGTCATATTATTATCCTAAATCAGTAAAAGTAAGTCTTGCCTTCAATTTGGTATTTATTACGTACCGATCGAGTTACATTTACTAACGTTATATCGAAAAACTTAAGTGGATCTCCAGTGTTTTCTAAAAAAATTACTCTTCAATTTTATACATAAATAACTTTTAAATGAAAGAACCAGATTACAGAAAAGTGTGCCAGGGAGTGACTTTTTTCGTTCAAGCTGAATGCAAAGCAATATCGTCCAATTGGAGGGTCCTCAAAAGGATTTCCCAGGATATGTTAAAGACTATTACATTTATTTTTTAAGTAAAATATTTATGTTATTTATTTTATCTTAACACTTAATGCACGTCCCCTACTTTCGTATAACGGCAAATTTTGAAACCGCGAAAAATGTGCTTCATCGGTGACTAATGAAACCATTCCGCACCATTTTTCAATACTGCATAAATGGACTCACCCTAATTGTATTATGTTAAAGTGTGCACATACTTATATGCTGGAAACTGCTATTAACTTATCAAACGATTCCTAATCTTTGACAATACATGTTTGACTTCATTCACCACGATCTTGAAAACTGACCAAATCGGCGTGACCAAGTTTTAATATTATATAAACATACGAAGTCATTAAAACGTATGAAATACATCTCGTCTCACTTTTTTGTATTTTTCACTTCAGCAGAAGTAGTTAAGAATTGAAAATTCATAAAGGAAAATTATAGCTTTTGTAAGTTTTATCTAATATCTTAAAAACTAGTAGACTTATTGAAAAATGGTAAATGAACGCGAGTTACTAAATTTAGTAACCCTTAATTTGATATATCGTCCTGTTTATAACAATTAACGCATTTCATAGATATTACAAGCCAAAGTCTAATTTTCAAAATTAATACATTTTGATTCAATTTCGTGGGCTAAAGATAAGTTCCGTGCGCAGAAGTGGAAAACTTTTGACTGCCGTTCTCCTGGGAGTGGCCAGAAGCGATTCTTGTGCGTACGGTTCAAATCGCAGCTCACAACGTCCGGATATTTATATCCACGTATCCTCTGGGTAGCAACCAAACACCCGTTTGGGAGCGAGCTAAAGTGAGAAGGCGTAAAACTTCGCGTGCGCTGGGTTTGGGTCCCGCCACGTTAAAACCCCGCCCAATGAAAAGAAAAAAACAGCCTCGGATGAGACCCCCTTTTTCTGATGACGACCACGGCAAACGTATAAAGGACTATGATTTAGAGGTATGCACCTGGAATATCCGGACCCTTAATGGGGAAGGTGCCTCTGCCCGGCTGGTTGATGTCCTCGGGAAGACAAAGGCTGACATCACCGCCATCCAAGAAATGCGATGGACGGGGCAAGGTAAAGTGAGCGTGAAGCCTTGCGACGTCTACTACAGTTGCCACGTAAAGGAGCGCAAATTCGGTGTTGGATTCGTGGTAGGAGAGAGACTCCGTCGCCGAGTACTGGCGATCACCCCGGTGGACGAACGTCTAGTCACAATCCGCATCGAAGCTAGATTCTTCAACATCTCGCTCATCTGCGCCCATGCCCCGACGGAAGAGAAGGATGAGGCGTCCAAGGATCTCTCCTATGAGCGCTTGGAACGTACATATGAGCGCTGCCCCCGACACGATGTCAAAATCGTGCTGGGCGATTTTAATGCCAAGGTGGGCAAGGAAGGGATCTTTGGCGCCACTGTCGGAAAATTCAGCCTCCACGACGAAACGTCCGATAACGGACTGGGGCTGATCGACTTCGCCGGGGCCCGAAATATGGTAATATGTAGTACTATGTTCCAGCATAAGAACATCCACCAAGCTACATGGCTGTCTCCAGATCGAAAAACGAGAAACCAAATCGATCATGTTGTGATAGACGGAAGGCATGCTACAAGCGTTTTGGACGTACGTACACTCCGAGGGCCAAACATCGACTCGGACCACTATCTTGTTGTAGCCAAGATACGCACCCGCCTCTGTGCAGCAAAAAATGTGCGCCCAACAATGCAAGGAAAGCTTAACGTCGAAAAGCTGCAATCACAACAGACTGCCAATTTATTCGCCACTCGACTCACACACCTGCTCTCTGAGAGCACTCTTCAACAATCCAACGTACGCGAGCAGTGGAACCACATTTCCCGATCATTAAGTACCGCCGCCGAAGAAGTAGTTGGATTTCAGCGAGCCCGAAAGAACAACTGGTACGATGAGGAATGTCAAGAAGCCGCAGAGAAAAAAGATGCCGCCTACAGGGCCACGCTGCGATCGGGCGCAACGCGAGCCATGTGGGACCGTTATAGGGAACTGAAGAAGGAAGCGAGACGTATTTGCCGCAATAAGAAGAGAGAGGCCGAAATACGTGAGTGCGAAGAGCTTGAGATGCTGGCCGACAGGAAGAACGCCCGAAAATTCTACCAGAGGGTTAGGCGACTTACGGAAGGTTTCAAGACCGGGGCGAACTCCTGTAAGAACAACAATGGCGACCTAGTGACCGATGTCCAGAATATACTTAAATTGTGGAGGGAACACTTTTATAACCTACTGAATGGTAGCAGCGCTGAAAGTAGTGAGGAAGACGAACCCGAGTCCCCAGTCGATGATGATGGAGTAGCTGTCCCACCGCCTGACTATGACGAGGTACGTATAGCGATTACGCGGCTGAAAAACAACAAAGCTGCTGGAGCTGACGGCCTGCCAGCCGAGCTATTCAAGTACGGCGGCGAGGAGCTGATGAGGTGCATGCATCAGCTCGTATGCAGAAATGGTCAGATGAACGCATGCCCGACGACTGGAATTTAAGTGTGCTCTGCCCAATCCACAAGAAAGGCGACCCCGCCATACGCGCCAACTACCGCGGAATTAGCCTTCTAAGCATAGGTTACAAGGTCTTATCGAGCGTATTGTGCGAAAGACTGAAGCCCACCGTCAACGAGCTGATTGGACCTTATCAGTGTGGCTTTAGGCCTGGAAAATCCACCATAGATCAGGTATTCACAATACACCAAATCTTGGAAAAGACCCGCGAGAATAGAAATCGACACACACCATCTATTTGTCGATTTCAAAGCCGCTTTCGACAGCACGAAGAGAAGTTGCCTTTATGCCGCGATGTCTGAATTTGGTATCCCCGCGAAACTAATACGGCTGTGTAAAATGACGTTGAGCAATACCACCAGCTCCGTCAGAATAGGGAAGGACCTCTCCGAGCCGTTTGATACCAAACGAGGTTTCAGACAAGGGGACTCCCTTTCGTGTGATTTCTTTAATCTTATGTTGGAGAAGATAATAAGAGCCGCAGAACTGAACCGCTCAGGCACAATACTTTATAAGAGCGTACAATTGCTGGCGTATGCCGACGACATCGATATTATCGGTAAAAACAAGGGCTACGTCTGTTCTGCCTTCTCGGGATTGGATAGAGAAGCAAAGCGAATGGGTCTGGTGGTGAACGAGGACAAAACGAAGTATCTCCTGTCATCACACAAACAGTCAGAGCATACGCGTCTTGGCACCCACGTCACTGTTGACAGTTACAAGTTTGAAAAAGTAGACGACTTCGTTTATTTGGGAACCAGCATTAACACCAATAATAATGTCAGCCTTGAAATCCAACGGAGAATCACTCTTGCCAACAAGTGCTACTTTGGGCTGAGTAGGCAATTGAGAAGTAAAGTCCTCTCTCGTCCTACAAAGATCACACTCTATAAGTCACTCATCATGCCTGTGCTGGTGTATGGCGCGGAGGCATGGACAATGAAAACATCTGATGAGGCGGCTCTTGGAGTTTTCGAGAGAAAGATTCTGCGAAAGATTTACGGACCTTTACGCGTTGGTGACGGCGAATATCGCAGACGATTTAACGATGAGCTGTATGAGCTTTACAACGATATAGACATAGTGCAGCGAATTAAAATTCAGCGGCTCCGCTGGCTTGGCCATGTCGTTCGGATGGACAGAAACGCTCTTCCTCTGAAAATATTCAACGCGGGCCGCGATGCTGGTAACAGAGGAAGAGGAAGGCCTCCTCTGCGTTGGAAAGACCAGGTGGAGAAGGACTTGGCTTCACTTGGCATTTTTAATTGGCGTCAGTTAGCACAGAAGAGAAATGACTGGCGTGCTGTTTTGGACTCGGCCAAAATCGCTTAGGCGGTTACAGCGCCAATTAAGAAGAAGAAGAAAGATAAGTTTTAAATTAATCTTTCGTGGCCAATAAGAATTGGCTTAGACGTAAGACATCATAATATTACTATTACAATACGGTCAGTCGACTTTTATTTTCCCCCATACAAAATCGACTCAGCCTAATGTTCACCTTTTGAATGTGGATTTGATCCAAAATCTTAATCACGTCTTCATTTTTCTTTACGATTTTTTTTAATCACAATTATTTTTTTAATTTTTGATGTAGAAATTGCTTTAATTTTACCAATAATTTTAATTATCAAAATTTCAAATATATTTATATGAACAACCACTTCAATTATTTTAATTATTGGTTTATATCATAAATTAAATCCAGGAATAATAAATTGATCAAATTAGGGTTGTAGTTAACTATAACATTTGAACTGCATTCAAAAAGTATTGAAGTTTCAATATACCTTTATTAATTGAATATGAAGCGATTTATTGCAATTAGTTTCGACCTAATTTTAGGTAATTTAATACCCTTATTTTAAATTAATATTAATCTTAATTGAAGCCAAAAAAGAGGCTTATCACTGTTAATGATAGAATTGAGATTTATACTCCAATTAAGGAAGTATGATGTTCAAGAAAAAGCTGCTAACTTTTATCTTTTAATGGTTAAATTCCATTTATACTTCTATTTATATAGTTTAATAAAAACATTACATTTTCATTGTAAAATTAAAATATTTGATTTTTATAAATTACAAAGATTAATTCACTACATTCAAGAATTATATAATTACCCTAACATCTTCAATACTATACTCTAAATTTAATCTACTTGAATAAAATAATAAAAAAATCTAAATACAAAAGTAATTCATAAAACAAATAATAAAAGATAAATTTTTAAATTATTATTATGAAGAAAAAAATTTCAATTAGAAAATTAAATTAATCTATTATATAAATTTTGACCACCTAAAAATTCTGATCAACCTTGGCCAAATGATTTATAAACTACTCTTAATGGAAAATTAATAATTCCGTAAGTAGAAATATAAGGTATAAATCATATAGAACCAAAAAAATAACTAATTAAATAATTATTAAATGATTTATTTAAATGGAATAAAGAAACATAAGAAATTATATAACCTATAAATCCTCCAATAATACAAACAAATAAAGTTAATAATTTTATATATATAATTTTATATATATAGGTAAGAATTCTCCCCCAATAATTCTTATAATTAATAAACCTCTTATTCCACGAAGCATAATTCAACCCTCATCTCTTTAAAGAACCACAATTTAATTCTCCTGTTATTGAATAATAAATTAATCGAAAGGAATAACAAACTGGTAGTCCAGTACCAAAGCGATGCCGACAACTGGAAGCAATCCACACAAAACACCTACATATTGGTGGACGGAAAACATAGCTCAACTAAGACGAACGTGCCTCCACCTGAGGCGTACTTACACCAGGGCCAGGCGTAGAAACGCTGCAATCGAAGAGGCACAACTATACTGTCGCCGCTCCGTTTTGAAAATGTATAAAAATACGCACACAACTCTTACCCGCTTAGGTGGTGTAGATCCGCGTGCCATATTCTGCACGGGTGCTCCGCTGGCCGCTGCTATGCCGGTACCGTCCAGATGGGTTGTAGGAAAGAATTTGCTAGCGTGCTTCGCAAATTTATTTTTATTAGCCCCAAAGGCTCCTCGTTGGCGATAAATTATTCATTATTAAATTGGCTTTAGTTAATTACACCCGCTGTAACTACTTGGCGCTTGAAATGAAATACAATGGTTTACTTTAAAAAATTAATTTACTTTATTCTTCGTCCGAGTTAGTGAATGGAGAGCAATGGGGTATAGTCATTGCGCTGGGTATGCAGTTACAGTTGCATGGCTATACTCAATCCCGACTCTTGCGTCCTCGTTCGCGCACTCTGGGCAACGTGAGCAACCCATGTGCGAGATGCGGTAACCAATCCGAGTGGAGCCTTGGGTCACGGCAGAAAGAGAGGGAGCTTCGTTGGGGCCACTCTGACTTATTCGGTTTAAGGGCTCACTGAAGTCTGTAGCGTCTGTTCACCAGTAGGTGCGGCTGCAAGCGGGTGTCTGCTTGGAGCAAGCGGCTCGCTATATAAACGTGTATTTGGTTGCGAAACCACCCCCGTCCCAGCAATGGGTTTTGCACTGGGCTTGGGACCCGCCACGTAAAAACCACTTCCAGTGAAGAAGCAAGGCAAAGCCTCGGATGAGATGGACAATGACAACATCCGATGAGGCGGCTCTTGGGGTTGAGAGAAAGATTTTGCGGAAGATTTACGGTCCTTTACGCGTTGGCGACGGCGAGTACCGCAGACGATGGAAAGATGAGCTGTATGAGCTTTACAGCGATATGGACATAGTGCGGCGAATTAAAATACAGCGACTCCGCTGGCTTGGTCATGTCGTTCGAATGGACACCGACGCTCCAGCTCTGAAAGTATTCAACTCGGAACCCGCTGGTGGTAGCAGAGGAAGAGGGAGGCCCACACTGCGATGGAAAGATCAGGTGGAGAAGGACTTGGCGTTTCCAATTGGCGTCAGTTGGCACAGAGGAGAAACGACTGGCGTGCTTTGCTGAACTCGGCCGAAATCGCTTAGGCGGTTACAGCGCCAAAAAAGATGAAGAGAAGTTAGTGGAATGGCGGTTCGCGAATGAATGTACAATCAAATACCAAAAATGACGCCTTAGCTCAAGTGAAAGAAAATAACTGTTTTTAGGTTGGCAGTAGTACCAATCTTATGACAGTGCTGAATAGCGCTGCTATATCTATAGGGTTACCATTACATCACCCTCCTTTGGAAAGATTATTGTAAGGTGATCAGGCTTACAATAATCCATTGCTCTAAAAGGGCGATGGCAAATTGATGTGGAGGAACGAGATCCATAATCAAAAGTTATTTCCTTCCCCCCTTAACTCACTCGTCCATATGAATTTGTAGATATTTACTGAATTCAAAAAAAATTTCCACTTGAACTAATAAACGCTATAATTTGGTCTTAATTAACTATTTCTAGTAATTTAATCTATCAATATAGTATTACAAAATATAGGAAAGTTATTTTTTTTTTTATATATAATCCTACTTTTTTCTTATCTACTATTTGCATGATTTATTTTATACGAACTAAAATTTATATTGGTTTTCTTTATATATTTTACAGATGTTTTTTTTTGTTTTTTTTTTCAGAGTGAAATAGTATCCAAAAATTTATTTTAATATGATTTCAGCTGAATAACTACGCGTAAATTTTTTATTTTTACAATAATTAATGTTTAGGTATAGCTATTGTGTATTTTTGACATATAAATTTAATTCATTTGTGAAGCTTAATACTTAACGATTATAACTAAGTATATTATATTCATATAAGTGTATCTGACGTGGAGGATTCATATTTGGTTAAATTGGACATTTTCTCAATATAGAAAAATATATGGTATTTACATGTTTAAAAATTCATAAAAAAAAATAGTTAAGAGCCCTTTTGTATTCGGTTTTTGTGAACCGTTTGTAATTTATTTTTGGTTTTATCAAACCGTCTACTTTTTGTACAACGTGTGGCCCTTGATATATGCTTTCGTGTTTGACTCTGGGCTCTTTTTGTATTAGAACTAGATCGTGTTCTTTAATTTGTACTGGCCGAGAGTGTCTATCAAATAAATCTTTGTTTCGGATTTTATGATTATTAGTTAATTCTTTGGCTATTGCATGTGATTTCTGCATACGGTATTTTACCTCTTTTGCATAGTTTTCAACGTTATATATCGGATCTATCTCTTCTTTTCGCAATTCGTGGGGTAGAGTTGCTTTTTTGCTGAAAACTAGTTCGAAAGGAGTAAATTGGTTATCAAATACAGTATTAGGTGTTGTATTATGTAAAAATGTGAAATATTTCAAAAAAGTGTCCCAGTCAGAAAATGTTTCGCTCAAATAAGCGCGTAAATATTTGTTAAAAACTCTATGGTTGCGTTCAATCGTTCCAACGGTTTCGTGGTGGTGTGCTGTTGAAAAGTTATGGTTTGTATTTAAAAGTTTTGTAAGCTCTGAAAAAATGTCATTCTTATATTCGGTTCCTAAATCAGTCCTAATAGAATTCATTGTGCCGTATATTAATATGTAGCCTTAAAAAATAGCTGAAGCCACAGTTTTGGCACTTTTGTCTGGTATCGCAATGGTTACTAAATATTTTGTCAGATCGCAGATTATGGTGACAGCGAACTTGTTACCATATCGCGTTTCTGGCAAAGGGCCTATTGTGCCAATAATAACTTCTTCAAAAGGTTTACTAGGTGTTGCAGTTAAAACCAATTTTTCTTTGTTTTTAGGCTTAGCTTGGTTCAGTAAACATTTCTCACAACTTTTACGAATTTCGATATGTCACAGGTCATGTTTTTCCAGAAGTATTTAGTACGAATTTTCGCATATAGTATTTTTAGTCCGCAATGTCCTCCACTTATTGGGTCGTTATGGTAGATTGTCATAAGTTGGTGTTTCTTTTCGTTGTCGGTCACAGTTTCGACAGGATCTCTTAATATAATATGTAATGTATTTAAAATTTTATTTCAGCGATTTTTTAAGCTAGCAATTGTGAAGTGACGGAAAAATTCATCGTCTTTTGGCCATTCAATCTTCTTAATTTTGCGTTTGCTGGCTTCAATTTCAAGCCTCGAAAGTAAATCATCTAAATTCATTATTTCGTTAGCAAATACATAACTAAGTAACTCGAGTTTTTTATGTTTTATATGTGCAAAAATTCGTAAATTTTTCATTTTATCATCTTTATCATAAGTAATTTCAGATCTTATACGCGGTATCTTTTTTGAAAAGTTATAAGAAAATGTATCATAAACGTTTAATGTCTCCTGTTTTTCATCTTCGTTATTATCTGTATTTTGTATCATTTTACCATTGTCTCTTCTAGTCATTGATCTCGTCTGAACTGCCAAGATACTTTTCGTTGATTCCCTTATTTCGTCTACCGTTATACGTGAGAGTGCGTCTGCGCCAACATTTAATTTTCCTTTAATATATTCGATTGTAAAATTCTGCTAGTTCTAACCTTATTCTTGAAAGTTTTGAAGAGGGGTCTTTCATATTGAACAGGTATACTTATGGTCTGTGGTCTGATTTTACTATAAAATGCGTTCCATAAATGTATGGTCGAAATTGTTTAATGGCAAAGTAGATAGCTAAAAGTTCTAACTCAATTATTGGTTTTTTTTTTTTTTCTGCATTGTTAAATGCCTTTGAAGCGAAACATATTGGTAAATCACAGCCTTGCTGTTCTTGGCTAAGTATAGCGCCACACCCTATTCTTGAAGCATCAACTGTAATTATAAATTGTTTGCTAAAATCTGGATATTGTAGCAATTTCGGTGACATCAAGGCTGATCGCAACGCATGGAAAGCTTCATCACATGTTTCATCCCAAGCGAATTCTACTCTTTTTCTGCTTAATTTGTTTAAAGGTGCTGCCAGAGTTGCAAAATTAGGTATAAACCTTCTGTAATAGTTTGCAAATGCGACAAAACGTCGTACTGCATCTTTGTCTGTAGGTTTAGTATATTTTTTAATTGCAACTATTTTTGAATCGTCTGGCAGCAGACCTTTGCCGAACATGTGTGTTTTAAGTTGAAATTTCGACAAGTTTCGAAAACCTTCGCTAAATTTTTAATGTGATGTGATTCACTGCAGCCTATGACAATAATGTCATCTACGTATAAAAATGCTACGTTAGGTGGAATACCAGAAAAAGCTATACTCATCATTCGTGAGAATGAGTTGGGTGCTATACTTAAACCGAATGGCAATACTTTCCATCGATATGCTCCACGGTCTGTGCTAAAAGAAGTTATATCACGTGAATCCTCATGTAACGGGATTTGGTGAAATCCAGAAAAAAGATCTAAAGTAGAAAAATATTTAGCTCTGCCAAGATTGTCTAAAATATCGTCAACTCGTGCGAGAGGAAATTTATCCGCAATAAGTTTTTTGTTGACTGTGCGGAAATCAACGCACATACGATATGCTTTTTGACCATTAGTAGACTTTTTAGGAACCAAAATTAGAGGACTATTGTAATTGGAGTAACTTCCTTCAATTAAATCGTTATCTAGTAATTTATTAACTTGACGAGTTATCTCTTCACGTTGGGAATATGGTAGACGGTCATATACCAGGTCAGTGTCAGTCAACCTAAGTTTCTGTTCATAAAAATTATTTAATGTCTTTTTGTCATTGTCAAGAGCGAAATGTCGGCATATTTGATGCAAAGGTCAAGTAAATTGCTGTTAGCTTCTGTGGAGAATTGGTTTTTCAAAATATTCGTTAATTCGTTCGTTCTTAATTCTTCTGTCTTGGTCTTATTAATTGAGTAAACGTTATAGTCAGAAAGTTTTTCAGTCTTAATGTTTACTTTCTTTACATGTTTCACATCATCTGTGGTATTTATGATTTTGACTATTGGGTTGCTTGTACTAACGATGCATTCTGCCGTGAATACTCCGTTATCAATTTCTTGTGAATCCACAAAAAGTGGTTCTGGGGAACTTCCTAAATTAAAAAGACGAAAAACTTCGCATCTGGGTGGAATTACGCAGGTATCGCTTTCGGTTCCGTGAAGAATCGGAATCGCGACTTTCTTATTACCTACCCCGAAGGAAATGCAATTGCTTGCATAGCTGATAACGCATTTATTTACTTTCAAAAAGTCTTTACCCAATATACCGTCTGCAGGGATGTTGAAATCGTCATTAACAACATGTAACGTATGTTTTGTAAAACAGTCCGAAAAAGTCAAATTCGTCGTAATTTTGCCTAGAGTTGAAACGGTGTTTGAAGTGACGCCCGTAATGTTAATTATATCGTTCGTATTTATAGAGAAATGTTTATCAATGCTAGAAATTTTTATTAAAGAAATGTCGGCTTGCGTGTCGACTAAAAACGTGCTAAATTTGTTTGAACCATTAATTCGCAATTTAATAAAATCAGAGTAATTTAGATTTAAACAGTATATGCCTTTTGTTGAAAAGCAGAATTTAGTTGTCCATTTCTTCCACCCTCAGTGTTCGCTCCTGAGGGGCGTGGGCGTTTAAAGCGCACACATTAGCATTATTGCGTGAATTTGGACGTCTATTACTGTTATTGTTGCTGTTATTGTTTCGATTGTTGTTGTTTGATGACCGATTACTATTATTGTTGAAATTGTTACCGTTATGCCTTGAACTGTTATTGCTGTACCTACTGTTATTAGCGTTATTATTGTACCTATTGAAATTTGAGTTGTTTTGTCTGAAATTGTTATTGTTGTACCTATTAAAATTGTGCCCTCTGAAACTACCTCTAAAGCTATTTGGCCTATTTACTCGGGATCGAAACGCTAACACTTGACGCTCTTTCACTTGATTCTTTTGTTCGACTATCATTTTTGCCACTACGTCTTTTGAATCACTGAAGGTAGTTTGAGTCACTGAAGGTAAATTGAGTTGACCAAATCCGACCGAGTATTAAGTCTACAAACGTTAACTGTTTGCTCGACTGCCATTTCATGGGCCTTAGATTGTGTCATACCTTGCTCAAAGAACGCTCTAATGCATCCTAAAGCTCCTCGACACGCTTAGCAAATTCCGTATAATTGTGATTTGTGACATGTAAAGATGCAATTTTCCCAGCTACAACTTTCGAGTTGTCTGGTTTTATTCTGTTTCTCAACGCATCTTTTATTTGTCTAACAGAGTTAACTCACGTGCTTTGCCTTCGAGCTTCGATCTCAAAAATGATATAAAAGTTGTATTTAAATTTTCGTCTGCAAAATCTTCAATTAAATTAATTTTGTCTATAAACGATTGAAGGTCTAGCGGATCTCCGTTGTAATTTTCCCTAATGATTGAGGCACAAAGACTAATAAAGGATTTCTTCTGTTCAGGGTTAGTCATGTCTAAGAATTCTTTAAAAATGGTAGAAATATTTGGTGAACTGGTAGCTGTTGACGGCTCGTCGGATACTGTTAGCAGATCTTTAAAGGATGGAAGCGAAGTACTTCTGAACTTCAGTACTGAATTGTACCGAAGCTTCAGACTTGGCGTCACTAAATTATTCTTCTGACTCAGAGTCAGCTAAGTCTGATTGGCAAATTAGCGATAAGCTATCAGGTGGAATCCTAACGCGACAATTCAGTTTATTAAAGCACTTTGCTAACTGTTCCGTGCAACGGGCTAATTTACCCTGCACTTCCTTGAGATCACGGGTATGAGCCGAACTATTGCCAATAACTAGCAGTAAAATATTATTGTAAGCTGTAATGAGCGAATAATTGTATTCGTTTAATTTTTTCGCATCGTAGACAACGGTCTATTTTGTAAAATGCGCTTAGTAATTTTATCAAAATCTGATTTATATGCTTTAAATTGTTTGTCGAATTCGCTCATAACCGGCTAATGTCAATGTCAAAAGTACATAGGAATATGGTATAAATGTCGGTTATATTGACAATGTATTTAAATTTCGATTACTTTAGTAAATCGTATTTTGGCAAAAGTAGGAAAAAAAACTTTGTAAATCAATAAGTCACTCACGTCACTTAGAATCTAATCATTTTTAAGTAGTATTTTAAAGAAAATGCATCAGAAATGCAATAAAATCTAAGGCTGAGTTTAGCACGTCACTTGGCGCATACTTATATTATACAAATTTTGGAAAAACGGTATTTAGATTTACGTCACTTAAATCTAATTATGTAAATGTATGAAAAATGTATATAAAAATGAATTAATTAGTTGTATGAAAAAAATTCACATATAGTCTAATATGAATTTTGAAAAGGAATTATGGTGGTTGAATCACTTACTTCAAATTATTATTGATTGAAAATCTGAATTTCAGAGGTCATTTGAGTTAATGATAGTTTAAAAGTAGAATCGCGCCGCAAATTTAGCTTTAGCTTTTAGTAAATTCGCGTTTTTTTTTTAACGAGGCCGCTTAAAATTAGCGTTTTTTTTTTTATGTATGAGCAAAAAAACCCTTTTCAAAATTCATTTCACTAACTGGGGGGTTTTTTTTTTGCTTGAAAACTATGTTAATTTTCCACATAGCCAATATTTTGCTTTATAGTTAAATTGAAGTAACTTTGTTTTGTATGTTTAATTTTTGTTCACAAATAAGAATTCATCAAGAAAAATTTGTCTTTTTATACGTTACTCCCTAATTCTGAATATACGAGTGGAGCTAATTGTGTAGCGCAAATAAATGTTTTTAATTTATAGAAATTTTAAATAATGTTTTAAATCACCTTTAATATTTAAAGTTAAATGTGGAGAAAAAAAAAATATGTATATATGTATGGTTACTTAGGTCACCCGAACTGTCTGACTCCCTCGCCGCAGTCTGTACAAAAAGTTGCCCAATTAATTTCCCTCGCCGCAGTCTTATTGTTCCGTGTTTCCCGTTTCTCTATTGTTGCTGGTGTTGTGGTAATCCGTTATCGTGGGTTCGTGCGCTTAACGGTTTATGGCGGTGCTGTACCGCTTATCTGGCGTCAGTCGCCGTTATATAAATGTGTATCAGTGTGTGGTGCCGCTGCTGCTGTTGTTGGTGGCAGCAGGGCTTTCCGCTGTATCCCACGCAGTTGGTAACGCTACAGCGTGCCGTTTTACGCACCGTTACGTGCTGCGTTATGCGCGTTATTAGGTACTGCTGTCGTTGGTGGTGGCAGGGCTTTCCGTTATGTGCAAAAATGCAGGTGACAAAGTGGCAGCGTGGCGTTTTATGTGGCGCTATACGGGTGACGTTGTACAGCACCCCGTTATTGCCTACCGCAATAAAACTTTGTGCATCGACTTCAGCACCTTGCTGCACCAGAAGCACATCGGACACGCCTGCCGTCCAGGGTGTCAAAAAAACTTCTTCCTCCTGGCCACGCTCACCGTCACGGTCGCCATGTCGCCGCTCCGTTTTGAAAATGTATAAAAATACGCACACAACTCTTGCACGGGTGCTCCGCTGGCCGCTGCTATGCCGGTACCGTCCAGATGGGTTGTAGCAAAGAATATGCTAGAGTGCTTCGCAAATTTATTTTTATTAGCCCCAAAGGCTTATTAAAATGGCTTTAGTTAATTACACCCGCGGTAACTACTTGGCGCTTGAAAGGAAATACAATGGTTTACTTTAAAAAATTAATTTACTTTATTCTTCGTCCGAGTTAGTGGAATGGCGGTTCGAGAATGAATGTACAATCAAATACCAAAAATGACGCCTTAGCTCAAGTGAAAGAAAATAATTGTTTTTAGGTTGGCAGTAGTACCAACCTTATGACTGTGCTGAATAGCGCTGCCCTATCTATAGGGTTACCATTACAATACCAAGCTGCTAGAAAATAACTCAAACGTGAGGATATAAACAGAAATCCCTGGGGTTTCGGAGACAAGGTGGTAATGAAAAAACTTGGGGCCATGGGAAAACCACCAGAGCCTAGCGCTCAAAAAAATGGACTATATAGTAAGCGAACTCTTTCGCACGCATGAGGCATTAACCAAAGAAATGGAGCCTATCATCGCTCCTCAAGAAATACGACCATTTAACGCAGTAGAGCTCAAGTCCGCCACTAATAGAGTAAAGGCCAAGAAAGCACCAGACCCAGACGGCATTCCAGCAGAAGTTCTAAAAATAATCGCCACAGAACGCCCTCAAGTGCTTCTAAATATGTACAATGCCTGCCTCAAGAACGGAATATTCCCAGAAATCTGGAAAAGGCAGCAGCTCATCTTATTCTTCAAAGGAAAGGGAAACCTTGACTCACCATCAGCGTATCAACCACTCTGTATGCTGGACACAGCTGGAAAACTGTTAGAAAGGCTGGTAAAACCTAGAATAGATGCGGCTATCGCTAGCGGGGGTGGACTTTCCTCAAGACAGTATGGATTCAGGCACGGTAGATCAACAATTGGAGCTATAAAACACGTAACAACAACAGTAGAAGCCGCATACCAACAGAAAAAGCTAGTCCTGCTTGCAACCTTAGACGTTCGCAATGCCTTCAACACCGAAAAATGGGAAAATATGATACACGCACTATAAGAAGTCTACAACATACCCACGTACCTTAGACTCATGGTCAGAAGCTACCTAGAAGGCCGGGAGTTATTGTACCATACCACCGATGGACCCCGGCAAATGACGATCACGTCGGGCGCAGCACAAGGCTCCATTCTTGGGCCAGACCTATGGAACGTTAGCTACGACGGAATATTAAGCCTTGAGATGCCTGATGACACATATTTAGTAGGCTACGCTGATGACATTGCCGCAGTGATCACCGCAAGGCACACCGAACGACGGCGACGGGCGCTATGTGCATATTTTAGAGCTAAAATCAAATTTCTAATCTATAAAATTTTACTATCAAATCCATCTTCATTAAATATTTCAAACTTAAATTCGCTTAACCCTCTAGTAGGCTGAAGCGCCTCCAGACGGTCGTTAACTAAACACCTTTTTAGTGCACCTATAATATTTTTTTTCTATATTCGTAAGGCACGATCTTTAGAAAAAAATCGCACCTTTACGGCGGTGTAAACTTTAATCCGTTATGTCAATCCGTTTTATTTTAAACGGCAGTTGAATTACAGATTTTGAAAACACGGTTAAAATTAATTATTTTTTGCTATTTAGTAATTTCGTAAATACAGAAATTTTTTCGTTTGAAACATTTTTTTATATAAAAAAATTCAGTGGATTTCGTTGTTAAAAGCACCGTATTTTAATATATGTTTTATAATTATGTCACCATTCGAAATGGAGAAAATTGCTTTCGAACACAGACCGTCTACAGACCGGCTTGCCGACATATAAAAACCCAGTTTGCGTTTTTGACCGTCTGCAGACGGGATTGCCGGTTCGTAGGTCAACATTGTGTAAGAGAAAGCTGAAAATATGTGTATGTATATAGGCGAGCCCGTCTCCAGACGGTCTTGGTTTTTCTCCCGTGTAGGAAAGTTACTGTCACAGATCGAAATGGACATCGTTTTTGGATTTCTCGTACTAAATTCACCCATTCCTGAATTTTTCAACTCATAAAAAAATTGGCTTACTCCAGGGTTAAATAAATTTATTGTAACCCATTTCAACTTAAATATAAGCTACAACTTGATCTGATATAAATCTTAATAAAAATTATATAAAATTATTATTCTTATAAAATATTCTTATAACGACGGTATATAAACTGAAAACCAAATTTAAGCAAGGTACATCAAGGATTATCAATTACAGAACAGGTTCCTCTAAATATACTAAAATACCGCCAAATTTTTTAAGTTTCAAGAACATAACTAGTACTACCTTAGTGTTTATATTTACATTTTAAATAATAGGGTATCTGATCCTAGTTTATTTACAAAATTTATAAGCTTTAATTTATCTAAAATAAAAATTTATAAATTTAAGATTTCACCTAATAAATTTATAATTAATTTATTTATATAAAATTTAACTCACCCTGAACTAATTTTATTTGTATTTGTATAACCGCGGCTGCCGGCACAAATTTAGCCAATACTATATGAAACTACTATTTACAAATTACTTTGAGTAAAAAAACGAATTACTTGGACTATAATAAAATGTACTTATTATTTAAATAAATAAAAATTCATGC
>NW_023461768.1:0-16331 GCF_013731165.1 Rhagoletis pomonella
TGTATTTCGTTGTTGGTTCTCTAGATTCTCAAAAAATATTCCGCTCATGATAATACATCTACAACAAAATGAGGAAGATTTTTTCGTTCTTGGTTGAATTTTTTTCTCGATGGATTTTCAAATTTTGAAAATTTAGAATTTGCACACATCCGTGGAAAGCAATGATTTTTTTATCATTTAATTTAATCTATTCAATTTTTGACAGTTTTTGAGCACGCCACCAATCGGAGGAGAAGCTCGGCCAAACAGTAACATATTTAAAAAATTCTAATCACGTCTGTCATTAAATAGGCCTGCGATGATTTTCCCCTTAAAAAACTAATAAACAATATGAGCAAGTGTTAGGTACTAAACTAAGAAAAAATTACATAAGATTTACTAAGGCTCAACACCTACGTCGATATGCTACTATAGTCTAAGATATCACATATAAATTTTTGTCCCGATTGGAGGTGGTTAAGGCGTGTCGCACAGGGGGGGCAAAGTTCAGATTCCTCTATGGAGACACAAAAAAGTAAAATACATTTTTTTTCATCTATTACCCAAAATCGATACTACCATAGTCGACGATATCGTGTCGCAAAGGGGTCAAATGCCAGATGCCTGGACTCAAAAAATTAAAAAATATTTTTTTTTTTCATTTAATACCCAAAATCGATACTGCTAACATCGAGGATATCAAATATAAATTTTGGTCCCGATTGAAGTCGGTTAAGACGTCTTCATGGGGTAATCTGAACCAAAATTCATATGTGATATCTTAGACTATAGTACCATCGACGTAAATAAGTAAGCTTAGTAAATCTTGTGTAAAAATTTGCTTCCTACAGTTAAGGACCACCCTAATGTACATACATTTGTATGTATGCACATAATTATAGCTGTCGTACATAATGAGATTTTTAAGAAGTCGTTCAAAATAATGGGTGTTCCAAATGTTTTCTGATCTACACTTCCGATTTCTGCTTCGTCCATGTATGTATGTATTTTTGGTGCTATTTTTGAAATAGAAAAGCCGTGCCAGAATTCAAAGCATAAATATGTGCCCACCTTTTTCATATGTATGCATGTATATTAGGGTGGTAAAAAAAAAAAGTTTTAAAGTTCTCACCCTCTAGGATTGTTCTATTCCGAAAAATATTATATCCTTGTTTTTTATTTTAAATTCAAAAAATATATTTAGGGGTCGCTCAAAGCGCTCAAACTTTTCCATGTATTTTATATGTGGGGAAAACAAGAAGGAGTATAGAATTCCCGAAAATCAATATTTTTCGATCCGAAAACTTTGTTTCTCTTCAGAAGACCTTCAATAATAATACCCAATGGTTTATTAAACTATTTTCTATTATTAAGTATTTTCTTTAGGATTACTAAAAACCTCAAACCTCAAAAATGGGTCCCCCATAAAAAATCGCTAGTATTAAAACATGGTAAAATAAGCAATTAGGTATTATTATTGGCAGTCTCCTGAAGAGAAACAAAGTTTTCCGATCCATAATTATTGTTTTTCAAGAATTATATATCATTTCTACGAAAACTTGTTTTTTCCCATATAAAATATATGGAAAACTTTGAGCGCTTTGAGCGACCTCTAAAAATTTTTTTTATTTCAAAATAAAAAATAAGGGTATAATAGGGCGTATTTTTGTTTTCGCTCAAATCGAAAATTTTAAATTTTTGTATAGAAAATGATAGGAAAAGTTCATTATTTTCGATTCGTACGAAAACGAGAATATGCCCCAATATATTTCGGTATAGAACAATCCTAGTGGGTGAGATCATTAAAATTCCGACTTTACTTTATCACATGCATTTTCAGACCACCGTAATGTAGATATCTATGTGTCTGTAAAAGAAATCAGAGGAATGCTTGTCATGAAAATTTAGTGTTATGGAAAAGCTGTAAGTCACAACCGATGTTGAGAGGATAAATAAAGAGATTTAAAGGTGACATACTTTTCCCATCTCTTCACAATGTAATTTATTTCGGTTTAAAGCTATATACATATGTAGTAGGGTGATTGACTCCGTTTTTCCAAACCACTTTTTATCGATATTTTTGGATATTTATAGGCGTTTTTTCTTTTAAATCATGATTTTTAGAATATCGAATAGACCGGGCTTTTTAATCGGACAAACCGGTTTTTTCATTTCATAGAAATCTTGACCGTTCAATAAAAGTTTCGAGTTTTTCGAAGATCTCACGGCTTTTTTCAGCTTAAGGGAAACCCGTAAATGGGTAGATCCACACTCTTACTCCAGCTCCGAAGAAGCTTTTCTTCAGGCAGAAGTACACTCCGAGGTGTGCCATTGTCTGCCAAGGCGCGACCGCTCTTTCATAAACATTTTTTAATGTTACTGGGACAAGAAATTGAACCATGTACCTCCCGAGTGGTAGTAGGCACATCTAAGCACTTGACTACGGTGGCACAACTCAAATCCGAAAAAAGGCAGAAAAAATGCAATTAAGTATTAAGAAAAAAAAACATTAAAATATTTAAGACCAAGCGTGAATTTTCAATGATTTTTATTTGTTTTCACTTCATACCAATTTAAGCATTTTCACTGCATGAAAACTACGTAAAATAAACCCGGTTTATCTGGTTTTCTGTTAATTTCAAAATAGGGAACCGGTTTTTTTTTTTAATTGCAATTTTTCGAATAACTCGAAAATCGGTTTTGGAAAAAAGCGAATAATCGAATACCATAATATGTATGTATTGCAAGAAAGTCCGCGGAAAGATTTCAAAGAGGGATTTCGTATAATTTTTGTCTGTCGGAAGTCGTTTGTTTTTTTGGATATACATACATATGTGTATCCATGGCTCCGAGCTCCTTTAACTCGTGCCCTTCGAAAGAAAATCTTAACTTGATAACTATTTCATCGCTGTCAGACAAACTCGCCCCATATTTTCTGCTTCCGATACGATATTATCGGCGCGATATTTTTTTTTTGCGGTAATATCAGATATCGATTTTTTACGCACAAATATGGCCTGGTACCAGTAAAAATAAATGTATGCTCTAGCTAACACCATAACCATACCTTTTATATTTATATGGTTAATTTTTTATATGTATTAATGAATGAATACATATCGTTACATTACAAAATGTTCCAATCCATACGTTCATATTAGAAAACATTACGTAAGTTTTTTTACGATTAAAATTCTGATAGTTAAACTTTTTAGTTGTTTAAAGTGTTGAAGTTTGAAGAAAATGTAAAATAAATAATACTGTAAGTTATTCTTCTTTTCTTTTAACTATTATTGAACACGGATTCTTACATCAATATATTTGAATCTCTCTGCCACAAGTAAAGTTCACAATAATTAATGAACACAGTTTTGGTACTTAGGGTGCAGAAATAAATCGCTGTGTAGCCCACTCTATGGCACGCAATGCGTTTTTAGCATTTTATAAATATTACAAATTTTTTAGGAAGAATGGAAAAACGCTATTTTCAGTGATGAACAAAACTTCAATATACATAGTTGATCCAGGTGCCCACCATAAATATTCGGGGTCATTCGGCTTCCATGGCAAACATGCCCTGGCAAGCGTATAGCTTTGGAAAACATATAAAAACTTTTCACTTTGAGAAAAATGAATATCCAGAAGTAGAAACAGACTTTGCGAATTAAGTTGGCAAATTTTTTCCCATTTCGGCAGAAGATAATTGAAAATTGTAGAGGTAAAACGTTGTTATTCATACCGTGTGAGCAACAAATTCGTTATTGAAGGAATAAAATACCTTGTGTTACAATATCTAGCTCCAAATATGGGCTTTAATACCACTGGAGATTTGTAAGATCTGCTTCTCAACAAGTTGTTTACTTATTCAAAACAGAATAATAACGTGTTGAAACTTAAATAGACCAAACTTCGCAAATAGGAAGAAATAATATAAATTTTATTAGAAAATTTCCGTAAAATCTATGCCGCAAAGCGTAAAACCGATAACATTGTGCAATAGAAATACAATCCAAAACCAACAAATAAAATTATCTTCCAAACTTTTTTTTAAAATAATCGATAAAAAAAAACTTGTTTCTTTACACATATAAATATTTTCTATGAAACATAATGGTACAATTAAATTATCTTGTTATAAACTAATGCGTATTTATAAAGTTTTTTATATTCTTTTGATAGAGTTAATGAATACAATTACTGGGAAAGACATCAAAGATCTATTATTGGTTTTTCATTAAACTAGGTGAAGTTGCACATATAAAATTATTTTACTGGGGTACTATCAAGAAGTCAGACATGGGCGTAGTGCACTAAATTTCAAGTACCACTAATATTGAATATAGTGAGGCTTATTTTTTTCTAATCCCACTAAAAGTAGTGGGACTCAGATTTTTTTTCACTACCACTAAATGCGTTAGTGGTAGTTGAAAAAATTTCCACTAAAAAATAAATGCCTTTAGTGGTAATTGAATTTTTGTCCACTACCACTAATGAGTTTAGTGGTAATGTAAAAAATTTTCAATAATTTCAAAAGTAGTGAAATCAACAAATTTTCCACTAAATCAAATAAAGTAAAGTAATTAGGCCTTTTCAAGTGATTTTTGGAAATGTATCGGCTTTTCAAAGTGACGCAACTCAAAATTTGGCATTTTTGAAATTATGCACTAAAATTTACACTGGTGCTGGAGCAAATTTTTGTTATAAATTGTTGAAAAAACCTAAGGTAAAGTCTTCCTTGCCCATATGATTAGCATGTGCTAAGGAATAGTTTTTCACATTTTCTGACGAATGTGTAATTTTGAGTTGTGAGATGATGAATACATAGTCAACATATAGCACGTTTAATAATAGGTTTGTTCCACACGAGCCCGCGGGATCCCGCCCAGAAAGCGTTTCTCACGCTAGAAAAATGGGTAATAGAGAGCGAATACCTTCCAATTTTGAATCGTAAAGGTCCGGTGCGTCTGAGTTGGAATAGTTTGCCTGACAGCGATGAATTATTTATTTCAAAGTTAAAATAGCTTTTCGCCCGACATTCCAGATACTAGAATAGCTTCACGGCTACCGACCACATGCCGAGACTAATGCGTTTGAAAGAACAAAATAGGTATTAAAAATCAACCCGAATTCTTAGCAATCTAGCACTTTATTGTACAAACATTTAATGGACTATGAAACTGCATACTGTTTGAACAGTAAATAACAGTTTGGAAACACTGTACAACGCATGCAAGCGAGATTTGTTACCCCAACGCTATTAACACACATTTATGACCCATGCAATGCGAATTAGTTTAATCTATAGTTCGAAATTTTGAGAATTAATTAGTTTCCACATACATAATACATATTTATGTAATTATGTAGGTGAACGCCTACTGCATACGTTCATATTTATGTAAGTATGTCCATATACACATGAAAATGTATCTACATATTTCTATGAACAATTATTTTTGGCTTATGGAATTTTTTTTTTGTAAAAATTTTGCTCATTTAGTGGCCATAAAATGGTATGTTTAATTTGGAAATTATGTTCCGTTTACCACATATGTAAATATGTACATTCATATCGTTTGAAATAAATATGTAAATGCCTATTTAATAGGAAGGAGAAGAACGCCCACATACATACCTGCTTACAACGCAGCCAAAATAATATAGTGTGAGGATATCTTAGCGGACCACCGAGTCGGTTGCCTCCCGGCTGATCACGTTGCGCTTGTAATTTTGCACTTAAAGTCTGTCCCGTCTGTTGATACACTTCAATGGCGCTAAAATAGAAAAAGGAAACAATTTAATATGACAGAATAAATAATAAAAAAATAAGCAAAGCATAGAAATAACAATTTTCGGAGCTAAAATTAGCTTCTCGCTCTTAATGAATACCATGGCAGCTCGGAACAGAGCATATAACTGAACGCCTCCACGGTAAATATTTACATACATACATACAGTCACTCACAGAAGTATTCGTAAATTAGTTTTTTCACAATATTCAAAATGTTTTCCATCAAAAATATTTTTCGTTAATTTTCATTTAAAATATAACCCATTCTATAACAAAAACCATATAAATCATTATTGCAAACTTTGTACAAAATTCCTAAAAGTGAATCAAACTTAAACAATTTTTCATCAAAATTTCAAATAGAAAAAAAAAAATAGATTTTGTTCATGCCTTATATGGAAACAAATGCGCAATACCCTCGACAAAAAAAAATTTTAAAAATCAGTAGTAATATTTAGCTGCTTGCAACTTGCTCTTTATTGTACTAAAACTGCATACCGAAATTTTTTCTAAAAATTCTGAAAAAAAAGTTTGAAATTTTGAAGAACCTTTTTTAAGTTTGATTAATTTTTAGGAATTTTGTACAAAGTTTGCAATAATAAATAAATATAATGCGACAAGCGGCAAATAAATGAAGAAACCGAAGTAGTTAATTGGGATTTCACATTAATATTGTTGACTGAGTGAAAAGACTACACGCAGAAAAGCGTAATGCAGGATTTCCACTAGGCACTGAAAAAAATTTCCCGTTTAAAAAATGCCATGGGGAAACGAACTTAATGATTTTATTTTTTTTTTTTTATATAAATGGCGGAGCTACACCAGGTGAAGTAATTAGAGCGAGAAGAAAGATTTTGACACTGCCTTATTTGAAAAATTTCCTTTAAAATTTGACTATAAGGCAGCCGAATGTCAGAAAATAAAGCAAGAAAGCTGTTTTATTACTTTACCTATTTATTGCGCAATGAGTAATGTCGAACTTTATCTTTAGCATTTTTGTCATTTAATGTGGAAACCTAGCATAGAGTATGTTTTAAGCAAATTTGAAATAAAATTAGCTTGGACGACTGTAAGAAAATTCAATCAAACTGAACATTTGTGTTTCGAGCTGCTTGCAATATATGTATTATTTGTTAGGTTCCTAGAGATCTTAGGTTCAATTGTCGACACATAGATTTTTGATTTTTTTTTTTAGGTTTTTATTACTTAAGAAAACGCATCTCTGAAGTCCAGAACGAAAGCATATTGAAACAAAAATATATTTAGTTTCAGTAAGGAATTAGAGAGAAATTATGTGTTTGTAGTTTTGTTAAAAAAAAAGCAATAAGGTTATTTTTTTTAACAGCGGCAGAATTTGGATATGTGGATGACATACATAGTAATAATTGCCTAAGAGGCCTAGACTTAGCGAAAAGCTGGTATGCCAGAGTGTACTGAGAAAAGAGTTAGCTAAATATATATATATTTCAACGCAAGATTGTGTAGCTATAACTGTAGCTAATTTAACTATACGCAAATCATAATTTGAGAGAAAGAAACATATTTAGTTGGAGTAACTGAACTCTTGTCTCAGCGTGGGTCTTAATGTTAACCCTTTCTAAGAGGACCATTTTCCCCTCTACCAAAAGAAAAATTCCTCTAAGTATACGAGCACGTCTAAAGCTTTGATATCAGCTTCCCTCGCCCTTTTCCCCGGAGATGGTATGAACAAGGTAGGTGCTTTAGAAAAAAAAAATAGAGCTTTTCATTATGGCGAGACATATAATGCGCCCAGAAAAAAGGTCAGCTAAATATATTTCTCTCAAATGATAATTTGGCTATAGTTACATTATTTGGTTATAATTACCAAAACATGTGGTGAGAGAAATGTCTTTAGCTGACTGAAGAAACTAAGGATGAGAGACCAACTCTAGCGAAGCATGAGTGAACTTCTAATGAACCGTTTCAAAGCGAAACTTAGGGTGCTAGGAATCTGGCTTAAATAGTCTCGGTCGCTTTTGTGACTCAGCTAAGGGGAAAACATTGTACCTTCTTGAGCGGAAGATGGGTTCGAGCCGACGTGGTAAGAGTGGCGGCTCAATGTGGCCAAAGGACGACCAGTCATGTGACTTTTTCTAAAATGGTACAATTTATTGCAGGTTACATACGTACACGTATATGGATGAGCATTTGCATCAAAGTTATATGCAGTTGACTGTTGACTTTCTTTCATTTGCTTTTTGTATTTTTTCGCTATCTATGTCGGCATCTATTTTCCGGAAGTCACGTCTCTGTTGCCGCTTTTTCTTGCACGTTCTCACTTTTTTTTTAACAGTTTCTTACAGTCATACACACCTAAACGCATACATATGTGTGGGAGTGGACTTGGAATCTTTTCGACATTTTGTGTGTAGGTTTCATTGTTGCAATAGTTGCAGCTTTATGCGTGTCCTACCGCAAATAGATCTCTGTACTATGCTTACTGCTTTTCAAAGCATCCAAAGCGATGTAGGGGCCGGCATGGAACTGTTGATAAGTTCAGCCCAAAAACCTCTCAGGCATATATAGGTATATACATACATACATACCATAATTAATTGCATATGCATTCTATTAATACCTAGTTACGAATCACAATAGGAAGGAGCTTCAACTATATACATACGTACATACATATGTGTCAGTATGTAGTTGAAGCCTTGCAGTTGGTACGGATATTTGCTACAGTCAATAAATTCTGATCTTTTTGTTGGCACACTGATGAGTCAGAAAGCGAATGACGGCGACAAGTCAACTAAGCATAAAAGTGGGTTACTCGGTCAGTTGGTTGCCTGATTTATACTTACATACATTATGTACATATGCGCAAACGTACATACAAATGCATGCAAACATACATACATCTGCAAAAACTAGCCACATCTGTAGCTAATTGTCTATTATTTTATCTGCAAACTGCACAATCACCGCTGGGGCTGCTGTAATAGCAATGCAAGATGCACATACATATGTAATAGCAAAATTCGCATGCTTCAATATTTTTGCCGCGGCTTTTTACTCTAAATTGCCTTGATTGGCCTTAAATCGAGCGCTGTTGTTGCCATGCTGACGCCACAGCGCAACAGCATTTTCAATTCCATGTCGTCATTCGATTTTTTTATACTCATTTTCAATTTTCATCTGGTTTTTGCTGATACTTTTTTATACATACATATGTACATACACGCCCATATGTACATACCTATTCATGCGTCTGTCGATAGCGGCATGTCTACTTTATGACGACGCATGCGCGCGCCCACTTTTACTTTCAATTCAATAAAAGTGAAGTCGCTTGAATGCATTTATGTACGTATTTATATGTAGGCAGTATATTCTTGTTCGTATTTTAGATGCTCTATTATTTTATGGATAAAGAGAGGACTAACTTTGCGAGGAGAGTTGTGATTTAATCGGGGAGAAATATCATGGGAATTTTCTAGAAATAATTGAGTTATTGAAAAGGTCTGACAGGGGGAAGCGAATGAGTGTTATAAGAGCTCTAATAGGGCTTATTACGGGACACAATCCATGCGGACGGCATATGGCCACCATATGCATGATCGCCGATCCACTGTGTATATCTGGTTTGGAAGATGAGGATAGTATAGAAGGTCGTATGTATTGAGAATGGACATTCTCTTTCCTACGAAAAATTGCTTAGACTTATGAAGGAATCTGGTAAGTTTGCAGAGGAGCAATGAATTCCCATCTCACTTATTCGTTCATATATGAGCAAGTCTCATGAGTTGGTTTTTTTTTTTAGTGTTACTTCCTTCTCTCGGCGGGAAAAACGCTAAAGCACTCTTCTTGCATTTATTTCAATCAATGGAGTTCGAGAAACAAGTGAAATAAAAAACACAAGTATTTGAAAAATTTGAGCCTTAAAACTTTTACTTAGGCGAAAAAGTACCGAAATTACTCACTTTTTCATTGTCACTCGAAAAAATCATAATTGTTTTTTTTTTTTAATAACTTTGGGAAGTTTTAAAATAGAATATTCATATTAGAGATAATGGACGCTGGCATCAGACACAACATATCTGTGAAATTTCAAGATGGCACCACGAAATTGAAAAAAAAATGGCAGCATGCAGAATATCTGTCGCAGCTATTTTGTAATTTTGAAATTTTACGATCCTTTTAATTTTAAAAGTTTAATATATTTCGAAATGTCAACATTAAACGGTGAAAATGTTCTTCTTGCCAAAACAAACGAATCTTGTGTAATAAAACTAATTGTGTAAAAGATGACTATGAATTGAGAAACTAAAATTCTATTTTTACAATTTTTACTGGTACACTCGAAATTCATTCTAAAATTCTTATACATATGTATACATGAAAAAGGTAAAATATACATATGTGCATAAGGAATACTGTGTTAAAACTTTCCACTCCAATATTTAATTACTTCTAAGTAAAGGCCTGCGAGTAAACGTGTTAGATGACTGCGCATGGTGTTACTGGGCGTATACGTTACATACGCAACTATGGGTATATGAGCATGAAGGTATTGGCCCAATGCAGGCTTGCTTTGCTTGCCTCGCTTTGTGAACTGTCAAAAGTTATTTGGAATATACTAAAATGTATGAAGGCTGGCCAAATGGCAGCTTTGCTTTACTTGCTTTAAGCGCCTCAAAGTTTCAAATAGGCAAATGTTTTATTTGAAAGCGTTTCGTAGGCTTTTGACAAAAAGGTATGTTCCCGTTCTAAATCATTTCAAACAAACTGCTGCATACTTTTATGTACAAAAATTTTTTTACGTAATTAAAAAAAATATATATAATATAAGTTATTCAAAGTTTAATAAAAATGACTATATGTTTCCATATTTATATTTAACATATCGCTGGCTGAAAAGTTGCTGAGTCCATTTTTACAAATTTTACAGGAACTTTGAATACAACATTTTGCGTGTTTAAAGCAAAGCAAAACTCCATACGAATCAAAAGGGTTCGATCTTTATTAAAAGATTTCGTATTATTTTGGCCTTATCGGATTTTCGGGGCCTCTTCTGGACTTAGAAAATTTGCCTTTCATTGAATATAAATAAGAAAAAATAAAACAAGTACATTAATCCTTAATTTCTCTTGCTAGCTAGCGATATTTATGATGTCAAACTACTGGTCAGTCGTCTCTTGAAGAATTGGATTTTTTTTTTGTTTTTAATAAATGTACCTATAGTTATATATGTATAATTATCATTCCTTTGAAATGCATTCAAATTCGCATCAATTTAAAAATAAATCTGAAAAGATTGTTTGTATTTTTTTTTTTAGTTTTCTGGAATTTTGTGGGAGAATTATTCTTATTGTAAGGGAACAGACCTTAATTTTTTAACTACACAGCTGGTAGCTTTGACAGCGTTCCAAGCCGTCATTTGGCCAAACGAGTTTTTGAAGTAAATCAAAGCAAATTAAAGAAAGTAAGGCGTGCAAAGCAAGCCTGCATTGGGCCAGCGCCTTGAGTGATTATTTTTACTTTTTAACCGACTTCCAAAAAAGGAGGAGGATATCAGTTCGTCGGAATATTTTAATTTTTTTTTTATGTATGTTGCGGCATAACTTTGGACCACGTCAACCGATTTCGATAATTCTTCTTGCATCGGAAAGGTAGTGTCTCAGAGGTGGTCCGATACTAATCTGGTTAAGACCCGATCAGTGGATCATGAGATATATATATATATATATTTTTTTTATATGAGAGTTGAAGTCGGTTTTTTTTTGCTAAAAATTACTTGTTTTAGTATGTATATCTCTTTTAAGTCTTCATTTAAATAAAAAAATTAGTTTAAACACAAAAATGATCTAAGATAGGTGAACAACCATTTTCGACCAAAAACTCGTTTTTGTCGAAAAATTTAACAACTCCGGAGATTTGCTCATATCCCTATCCTCCAACTCCACTGAGGCCTAAGTACAATTGTATTAGTAATCGTACCTGCCTGAGTGCTTGGGAAATTTGATTTCGGGTTTCCCGGCCACTCACATGGAAATGTCTACGCAATTTTATTTTCCAAAAATAGTTTAAAACATACCTAACGCACTAACTATTTCAAGTTGTAAAGTTGTTTACATAGATTTTAATATGTAGAATTAGATTCTACCTAAAACCAAAAACAAACAAAAATTTAAATTTTGTTATGAATATACATGAGGACGTGAGAGTAGAATTGGCCTAACCCAAATAAAGGAATTTCTTACCTACTTAAAATAGTCTTAAATGTGATAAATTTTAAAATAAAAAAACGCTTATTCCCTAATTTTAAGGTACACGGCTACATTGCGTAGCATCAAATTAAGGAATAAGTGTCCAATATATTACAACATTTGAGACAATTTTAAGTGGGTACGCACACAAATTTTTGTTTGGGTTGGTTCACTTCTGTTCTCATGGCCTCTTATGTCGTTACATGAACACATACGTATGCACACAGTATATGTATGTATTAGATATTTTCGTAATTGTGCGGTTTATTATAGATGCGCGGTTTATTATAGATATCGTTATGTTAACTGAATTCCGTTTGAATTGCGATTCGTAAGTCAATTATAAAATTGCATTTATATAAAACAAAATTGCATTTAATAGCAGCAAAATAATTCGAATGCCAATTGTGGCAACAGCAATTTTAATTGACCGTGTATGTATGGACATATATGTACATATGTATTTGTATGTATGTACATACCTATGTAACTATCTAAGTGCAATTGAACTCACTGGGATCAACAAAAATACCCATTGCATGCAACTTCATTGATAAAAATCAATGAAAACCCACAACCAAATCACAGATTCTTTTCGACTTGCACACAGAGCCATATGTATGTACATACTATGCAAACTCTTAGAAAATCAAGAATTACATACCAGCAATATCAGGAATTTAAATGCGCCAAAGGTGCATTAAAAAGTAAGTAAAACAAGCGGAAAATCACAGCCATTTCTGTTATTGTTTGAGCTTTGAAAAACCTTCAAACTAAGTATGTCACACTACGCTATTAGTTGTCAACAACAATTACCACTGCCCAATAAACACAACGAATTCGCCTCGAATTCGAGACGAGCTGGTTTTCTCTGACAGAACAATAGAGACGATACTTCGCGACGATAGATCGGTGAATTCGTATTCGTAGGAGAGTCACCTATCGTTATCGAATAGAGTACTACTAGTTTTCGAAACGTTGGCGATTCGGGAATTATTTTTTTTTGCGTATCATTGGAGATTCTATCATTTTTTTTTCGAATCGTTGGCGTTTCGAGAATTGTTGATTTTTTGAATCGTTCGTTAGCCACTCGAGAGTTCAGCTTTCTGGCGAACTGATTTACTCGAGCTTGCCTCGAATTCGAAACGAGCCCAAAAATATATTCGTTTTTGTGTTTATTGGGTGGTCAGGTCAACAAATGCATATGTACATGTGTATGTACATAAATACTATCAAGAGCAACGCTACAAATGTGGTAAATATCGGCCAGAGGCGGATTTGCATTCTTGTCTGCCTTAGGCCTTATATTTAGTACCAGTCACCCTTTATCAACTGCCATTATTTAGCCAAGCATGCCCAGCTATGCAAAATTTTTGCAGTTGCTTATGGAGTTCTGCCAGCTATGGACATGGCTGTTTTATACCTTGTCGTTGAACAACAGAAATTAGGATTGCTGAGTAGTGTTCTTCTACATAAATCGGATCAACTCATTAATTCGCCAATAACTCGGGAATTAACTGCAGTTGATACGGAATGAATCCTGCAGTTAATCTTCAAAATTAATGCGAATCAGAGAAATTTCCAAGCAAACAAACAAACTATGCGAGTTTGGCGTTCGCGGTAGCCGAATGGTGAGAGCTGCATACTACAATTCTGTGGGACCAAAGTTCGACCGCCAATCCGAGCGATTGCCAATTTACTTTTATTTTACAAATTTTATTATTATTATATATCGATGGCTGAGTGGAAGATCGACCTATCTCGGCAGCCAGTTCGAAAACGCCCTATCTCAGAAAACTTTTCAATAACGCCCTACTTCAGAATTTTATTGAAAAACAATCTATTTCAGAATTTTATTGAAAAATACTCTATCTCAGAATTTTGTTGAAGAACGCCCAATCTCAAACGTAAATACATTGAAAATAACCTGAGATAGGGCGTTTTTGAATCGGCAGCTGAGATAGGGCGTTATTCAACGCAATTCTCAGGTAGGGTGTTTTCCAATCGAATTCTGAAGTGGGGCGCTCTTGAAAAGTTTCTGAGGTAAAGCGTTGTTGAAAAATTTTCTGAGATAGGGCGTTTTCGAACTGGCTGCCGAGATAGGTCGATCTTCCACTCAGCCATCGATATATAATTGTTTTTTTTTTTAAGTAAACATTTTATTTTACTTTTTTGTTTAATTTTATTTCACTTTTATTTTATGCGATAGTTAAAATTTTTGTAGTTATGTTGGATGTTATGTCCATATTTAAGAATCATTTATTTCCATTTTAAAGGATGAAATACAACATAAAAGTTTTGGCACAAAAATGTGAAAAGGTGTACATTTTGTGGCAGTAGGCAGCTTCTTCGTTGAGAGACAATGTTTCCACCAATAGAAAATGTTCGCTCCGACTCAGCTGAAGTTGCTGGAATACATATGTAGATAACGCTTGGCTAACTTGAAAATATTAGGATAAATTTAGCTATGAGTTTTCCACCATGTTATTCGATCAATATTATGACAAACTTGTGGTTCTGCGTCACCTTCTAGCCGCTTCTTCTTGGATTTGTTGGGCCTATCCCTTGAATTTTCATTATGGCAGGCTTCGGCTGAATGTGCGCTAATTATTGAAATGTTATTGCGAAATATTTTAAAAACAATGGCTAAAGCAATACCTACCTCTAATTTTCGCGATTTTTGTTATGGATTTTTGTTAAATGGTTGTTCAGTGAGGATGTGGAGGAGTTGTAGCAGAAAACGGCACCACATATGGAACATGTTACTTTCTTTTCGTTCTCTAATTTTTCGAAAAACTCCCAAACCCAGCTCCTTTTGCGTCCGCTCATTTTTGTATCTGAATATACATACATATGTGTACATGTATATATTTAAACTTTTTTTTTTTCATTTGTCAAAGAAATTTCAATGAAACTTCGGTTACTGAAATTCGATTTGCTACAATGCTCGAGTAGTCGAGCAAAGCAACTATTCGAATAATCGGAGGCGGGCGACTATTCGAATACCATTAACCGACTAATAAGCATGCGAACGGTTACGAATCGAATAATCGGTTAACCGATTAGTCGAATAGTCGGATAATTTTACGAGCCCTACTTCGGGGCTCGTTAATCAGCATTACTGCCGTCTGTCAGGGTACCATTTTGCTCAGATCAACTGCGCCGTTAAGGCTACGGATACTATGCAAGCGTATTCTGACGAACTTTTGTTCTGACGATTTCGTCGCAACAAAAAAAAATCGTGTTTGTTTTCTTGTTCCGAAAAAATCTTTATTATCTTTATGGTAACCGTAGTCTACTTCGGATCAACGTTGCCGGAGAGTGATGTTCATGTTTGGGTAAATGGTTTAAAGACCTTCAGCTCTTAGCCATTCCAACAAACTGCTAACACTTTGCCATATTGGGCCTCATGGCAAATCCTCCACTGATGCCGGCATTAAAGAGTGAGTGAATTGAATCTCATTCATAAAATCAGTATTTAGTTGCGATTGCGTGCAGCTCGTTTGAAAATAAAAATAATAAATTAACCGAACGGACGAATGGTTATATGAATGTTGTATTGCGAATACTGGTATGCGATTGCATGAGATACGCACATCCGTACTTAAAATTGCAACGACATGCTTGTGCTGTTAACAAATTTGTGCGATTAATCTCTAAAGAGAGTACATACATATGTAGATGCGGATTAGGCTCCGTGTATACAATATCATCTCTTAAGCTATGTGTACACGGTAGAGAAATCTCGCTAGAGTTTTACTGAAATGAAAATCTCTCTCAATTAAGTTTAAACGGTAGAAGAACTCTAGGAGATATTCACTCTAGCTAGAGTCAAAATAAAGAAATCTCAACTTTTATATGTATATATTTTTGTATAACATACGCCATATAAGTCAAAGTTTAAAACTTTGGGCAAAACATACAAAAATTCAACAAAATAAAAAAAATGCCCTCAAAGTGTCATCCGCTGACCGCTTACCTTTCGTCGATTTGACAGCTGTCACCTATTCGCTGACGTCATAAAATACTTTTTCGCACTATCGGTGAAAATTGAACTTTCAAAATTGTACTTATTTGCCGAAAAAATTTGTACAAAAGACTAGATAAATGTACCTAAAAGTTAAATATGTATTTTTATGTGTATAAGTTTTTAATCGTGGGTGGCAACCTCTCTCTTCGGTACCATGTCTAATTATGGATTCACATCAATTAATCTTTGCTATTAAAAATTTCCTTGAAAGGAATATCTCCGAGCAGTTCCAGCCATAACTAAATATATACGTAGGTATTCACCAAGTTGGGCAAGTGGCCTGGCACTCTGGCGAATCGAC
>NW_023461768.1:16431-23197 GCF_013731165.1 Rhagoletis pomonella
GTCATTCGATTTTTTTATACTCATTTTCAATTTTCATCTGGTTTTTGTTGATACTTTTTTATACATACATATGTACATACACACCTATATGTACATACCTATTCATGCGTCTGTCGATAGCGGCATGTCTACTTTATGACGACGCATGCGCGCGCCCACTTTTACTTTCAATTCAATAAAAGTGAAGTCGCTTGAATGCATTTATGTACGTATATGTGGGCAGTATATTCTTGTTCGTATTTTAGATGCTCTATTATTTTTTGGATAAAGAGAGGACTAACTTTGCGAGGAGAGTTGTGATTTAATCGGGGAGAAATATAATGGGAATTTTCTAGAAATAATTGAGTTATTGAAAAGGTCTGACAGGGGGAAGCGAATGAGTGTTATACGAGCTCTAATAGGGCTTATTACGGGACACAATCCATGCGGACGGCATATGGCCACCATATGCATGATCGCCGATCCACTGTGTATATCTTGTTTGGAAGATGAGGATAGTATAGAAGGTCGTATGTATTGAGAATGGACATTCTCTTTCCTACGAAAAATTGCTTAGACTTATGAAGGAATCTGGTAAGTTTGCAGGGGAGCATTGAATTCCCATCTCACTTATTTGTTCATACATATATGAGCGAATCTCATGAGTTGTTTATTTTTTTTTAGTGTTACTTCCTTCTCTCGGCGGGAGAAAACGCTAAAGCACTCTTCTTGCATTTATTTCAATCAATGGAGTTCATGAAACAAGTGCAATAAAAAAATCAAGTATTTGAAAAATTTTAGCCTTAAAACTTTTATTTAGGCGAAAAAGTACCGAAATGACTCACTTTTTCATTGTCACTCGAAAAAATTATAATTGTTTTTTTTTTTTTAAATAACTTTGGGAAGTTTTAAAATAGAATATTCATATTGGAGATAATGGACGCTGGCATCAGACACAACATATCTGTAAAATTTCAAGAGTGCACCACGAAATTGAAAAAAAAAAATGGCAGCATGCAGAATATCTGTCGCAGCTATTTTGTAACTTTTGAAATTTTACGATCCTTTTAATTTTAAAAGTTTAAGATATTTCGAAATGTCAACATTAAACGGTGAAAATGTTCTTCTTGCCAAAACATACGAATCTTGTGTAATAAAACTAATGTGTTATTAAACGAAAAAAAATACATTGTGTAAAAGATGACTATGAATTGAAAAACTAAAATTCTATTTTTACAATTTTTACTGGTACACTCGAAATTCATTCTAAAATTCTTATACATATGTATGCATGAAAAAGGTAAAATATACATACATATGTGCATAAGGAATACTGTGTTAAAACTTTTCACTCCAATATTTAATTACTTCTAAGTAAAGGCCAGCGAGTAAACGTGTTAGATGACTGCGCATGGTGCTACTGGGCGTATACGTTACATACGCAACTATCTAATACAGCATGAGCATGAGTGATTATTTTTACTTTTTTTTAGTATGTATATCTCTTTTAAGTCTTCATTTAAATAAAAAAATTCATTTAAAAACAAAAATGATCTAAGATAGGTGAACAACCATTTTCGACCAAAAACTCGTTTTTGTCGAAAAATGTAACAACTCCGGAGATTTGCTCATATCCCTATCCTCCAACTCCACTGAGGCCTAAGTACAATTACCAATACTGCCGGAGTGCTTGGAAAATTTGATTTCGGGTTTCCCGGCCACTCACATAGAAATGTTTGCTTTTTTCTAGGCAATTTTATTTTCCAAAAATAAGTTAAAACAGGTAAACGCACTAATTATTTCAAGTTGTAAAGTTGTTTACATAGATTTTAATATGTATAATTAGATTCTACCTAAAACCAAAAACAAACAAAAATTTAAATTTTGTTATGAATATATATGAGGACGTGAGAGTAGAATTGGCCTAACCCAAATAAAGGAATTTCTTACCTACTTAAAATAGTCTTAAATGTGATAAATTTTAAAATAAAAGACGCTTATTCCCTAATTTTAAGGTACACGGCTACATTGCGTAGCATCAAATTAAGGAATAAGTGTACAATATATTACAACATTTGAGACAATTTTAAGTGGGTACGCACACAAATTTTTGTTTGGGTTAGGTCACTTCTGCTCTCATGGCTTCATATGTCGTTACATGAACACATACGTATGCACATAGTATATGTATGTATTAGATATTTTCGTAATTGTGCTGTTTATTATAGATATCGTTTTGTTAACTGGATTCCGTTTGAATTGCGATTCGTAAGTCAATTATAAAATTGCATTTATGTAAAACAAAATTGCATTTAATAGCAGAAAAATAATGCGAATGCCAATTGTGGCAACAACAAACTACTATATGTATAATATAATTACAACAGCAATTTTAATTGACCGAATATGTATGGACATATGTATATGTACATACATATGTATTTGTATGTACATATGTACACATCTAGACAGTTAAGTGCAATTGAACTCACTGGGATCAACAAAAATACCCATTGCATGCAACTTCATTGATAAAAATCAATGAAAACCCACAACCAAATCACAGATTCTTTTCGACTTGCACACAGAGCCATATGTATGTACATACTATGCACACTCTTAGGAAATCAAGAATTACATACCAGCAATATCAGGAATTTAAATGCGCCAAAGGTGCATTAAAAAGTAAGTAAAACAAGCGGAAAATCGCAGCCATTTCTGTTATTGTTTGAGCTTTGAAAAACCTTCAAACTAAGTATGTCACACTACGCTATTAGTTGCCAACAACAAATGCCACTGCCCAATAAACACAACGAATTCGCCGCGAATTCAAGACGAGCTCGTTTTCTCTGACAGAACTATAGAGACGATACTTCGCGACGATAGATCGGCGAATTCGTATTCGTAGGAGAGTCACCTATCGTTATCGAATAGGGTACTACTAGTTTTCGAAACGTTGGCGATTCGGGAATTATTTTTTTTGCGTATCATTGGAGATTCTATCATTTTTTTGTCGAATCGTTGGCGTTTCGAGAATTGTTGATTTTTTGAATCGTTCGTTAGCCACTCGAGAGTTCAGCTTTCTGGCGAACTGATTTACTCGAGCTTGCCTCGAATTCGAAACGAGCCCAAAAAATATATTCGAGAAATTTATTACGATGCCACCCTCGTTTTTGTGTTTATTGGGTGGTCAGGTCAACAAATGCTTATGTGCATGTGTATGTACATAAATACTATCAAGAGCAACGCTACAAATGTGGTAAATATCGGCCAGTGGCGGATTTGCATTCTTGTCTGCCTTAGGCCTTATATTTAGTACCAGTCACCCTTTATCAACTGCCATTATTTAGCCAAGCATGCCCAGCGATGCAAAATTTTTGCAGTTGCTTATGGAGTTCTGCCAGCTATGGACATGGCTGTTTTATACCTTGCCGTTGAACAACAGAAATTAGGATTGCTGAGTAGTGTTCTTCTACATAAATCGGATCAACTCATTAATTCGCCAATAACTCGGGAATTAACTGCAGTTGATACGGAATGAATCCTGCAGTTAATCTTCAAAATTAATGCGAATCAGAGAAATTTCCAAGCAAACAAACAAACTATGCGAGTTTGGCGTTCGCGGTAGCCGAATGGTGAGAGCTGCATACTACAATTCTGTGGGACCAAAGTTCGACCGCCAATCCGAGCGATTGCCAATTTACTTTTATTTTACAAATTTTATTATTATGTATTATACATATATCGATGGCTGAGTGGAAGATCGACCTATCTCGGCAGCCAGTTCGAAAACGCCCTATCTCAGAAAACTTTTCAAGAACGCCCTACTTCAGAATTTTATTGAAAAACAATCTATTTCAAGAATTTTATTGAAAAACACTCTATCTCAGAATTTTGTTGAAGAACGCCCCATCTCAGAACTCGGTTCAAAAACGCCCTATCTCAAGCGAAAATACATTGAAAATAAGCTGAGATAGGGCGTTTTTGAATCGGCAGCTGAGATAGGGCGTTATTCAACCCAATTCACAGGTAGGGTGTTTTCCAATCGAATTCTGAAGTAGGGCGTTCTTGAAAAGTTTTCTGAGATAAAGCGTTGTTGAAAAATTTTCTGAGATAGGGCGTTTTCGAACTGGCTGCCGAGATAGGTCGATCTTCTACTCAGCCATCGATATATAATTGTTTTTTTTTTTTAAGTAAACATTTTATTTTACTTTTTTGTTTAATTTTATTTCACTTTTATTTTATGCGATAATTAAAATTTTTGGAGTTTAGGTTTTTTAAGAAAGTCCACAGCTATAGTTACATAAATAAGTTATAATTAAATGAATTAAAAATAAATAAATAAATGAAAATTCTGCTGCCCGCGGGACTCAAACCCATGTCTTCGGGGTAGAGCTCGGGCAATTCGGTTAATCCATCAACCGAATTATTCGAATCTGACTGAAGTCGACTACTGTTAATCGGTTAGCAATATTCGAGTAGTCGAAAGCTGTCGACTATTCGGATAACCGTTCACTTTAGATTATTCGGTTAAGCGTTCATTTTCGGTTAATCGAATATTTTCAGTTCGAGTTTTTTTTTGCATTTACAGATACATATACATACATATATGAAAAGTCTTGTTACATTCGTAGTACATATATAAGATTGCATGTGCAAAATTAAGGCAAACTTTTTTTGCAAGAAATAAAGGTATGTGCAGCAAAATACTGGAGGAAATAAAATTAAATTCTATCACATATTAATTATTACTAAATCTTTGGTATCAATGTTAAGGGCTATATTATAAGACACATTTTTTGGATAGTTTTTTTGCATACACCGTTATTTTGTGCCATATAGACCCCCATAAGGCAATACGTTACTTAATACACATTGTGAATTGCCAAAATATGTTATGTCCATATTTAAGAATCATTTATTTCCATTTTAAAGGATGAAATACAACATAAATGTAAATAGTATGTATGGATAACATAGTTTTTTAAACACATCGTTATTAAAAACCTTAAAATCCTAAATTAACTTATTTTAAGAAACGTCTGTTTTGGCACAAAAATGTGAGAAGGTGTACATTTTGTGGCAGTAGGCAGCTTCTTCGTTGAGAGGCATTGGGCCTCATGCATAAAAAGTGAGCTTAAGCTCCGACTCGATTTTCAGTACAAATTCTTGAGCTTGAGCTCACCCTTTCAGTGCAAAAATTGAGTCTGAGCTTAGGCTCACTTTTTATGCATAAGGCCCAATGTTTCCACCAATAGAAAATGTTCGCTCCGACTCAGCTGAAGTTGCTGGAATACATAGATAACGCTTGGCTAACTTGAAAATATTAGGATAAATTTCGCTATGAGTTTTCCACCATGTTATTGGATCAATATTATGACCAACTTGTGGTTCTGCGTCACCTTCTAGCCGCTTCTTCTTGGATTTGTTGGGCCTATCCCTTGAATTTCCATTATGGAAAGCTTCGGCTGAATGTGCGCTAATTATTGAAATGTTATTGCGAAATATTTTAGAAACAATGGCTAAAGCAATACCTACTTTTCATTTTCGCGATTTTTGTTATGGATTTTTTTTAAATGGTTGTTCAGTGAGGATGTGGAGGAGTTGTAGCACAAAACTGCACCACATATGGAACATGTTACTTCCTTTTCGTCCTCTGATTTTTCGAAAAAATCCCAAACCCAGCTCCTTTTGCGTCCGCTCATTTTTGTATCTGAATATACATATGTACATATGTGTGCATGTATATATTTAAAAATCGTGTTTGTTTTCTTGTTCCGAAAAAAATCTTTATTCTGACGTCAGAATACGCATGCATGGTAACCGTAGTCTACTTCGGATCAACGTTGCCGGAGAGTGATGTTCATGTTTGGGTAAATGGTTTAAAGACCTTCAGCTTTTAGCCATTCCAACAAACTGCTAACACTTTGTCATATTGGGCCTCATGGCAAATCCTCCACTGATGCCGCCATTAAAGAGTAAGTAAATTGAATCTCATTCATAAAATCAGTATTTAGTTGCGATTGCGTGCAGCTCGTTTGAAAATAAAAATAATAAATTAACCGAACGGACGAATGGTTATATGAATGTTGTATTGCGAATACTGGTATGCGATTGCATGAGATACGCACATCCGTACTTAAAATTGCAACGACATGTTTGTGCTGTTAACAAATTTGTGCGATTAATCTCTAAAGAGTGTACATACATAGATGCGGATTAGGCTCCGTGTATACAATATCATCTCTTAAGCTATGTGTACACGGTAGAGAAATCTCGCTAGAGTTTTACTGAAATGAAAATCTCTCTCAATTAAGTTAAAAAACGGTAGAAGAACTCTAGGAGGTATTCACTCTAGCTAGAGTCAAAATAAACAAATCTCAACTTTTATATGTATATATTTTTGTATAAAAAAATGCCCTCAAAGCGCCATCCGCTGACCGCTTACCTTTCGTCACCTATTCGCTGACGTCATAAAATACTTTTTTGCACTATTGGCGAAAATTGAACTTTCAAAATTGTACTTATTTGCCGAAAAAAATTGTACAAAAGACTAGATAAATGTACCTAAAAATTAAATATGTATTTTTATGTGTATAAGTTTTTAATCGTGGGTGGCAACCTCTCTCTTCGGTACCATGTCTAATTTTGGACTCACATCAAATAATCTTTGCTATTAAAAATTTCCTTGAAAGGAATGTCTCCGAGCAGTTCCAGCCATAACTAAATATATACGTAGATATTCACCAAGTTGGGCAAGTGGCCTGGCACTCTGGCGAATCGACTG
>NW_023461769.1:0-23194 GCF_013731165.1 Rhagoletis pomonella
AAGTCACATTCTAACTGCAACTACTACGTATAAACTACTTTGGCAAAATTTTGCGTTAAGCTGCTCTTGTTTGCGCCATGAAAGTGTTGCTTAAGTTCAAGAGGAAGTTAAGAAGTGAAAAGGATGTGTCCGAAGGGCGTTTGTTATTGCGACACTGAAGTACACTGCGTAAGTATTAAATAGAATAGAGAACCCTTCTATAAGGCTGTACATTGAATAAGCGTATGTTTGTAAGAAAAATGAATTTTTACATAAATATTTGTATGTATGTAAGAGTCCACTTCGTCAATGACAGCAGCCTTTGAAGTGCAGCACTTGAATTCAATTTAATTAGTGGTAAATAAATAGCGTTACAAAAACAATAAAAGTCAGATGCTGATGAGCTATCAGTTGACGATGGTGCGCCTTAATATTTCTCTGCCCGCGACGTCTATCGCTTACATCTCTCTGCCGTACAGTGACCCAAACAAGTGTTCACATGTGGGCTTTTTTTTAAACCTTCACAAAGAATTGTAGAACATTGTTTTCTGTATAGTTTGCTATAATAACCGGATGGTTTAAAAAGAAAAAATTTTAAAAGCTTGCCACCAGTTCGAAAATTTCAATTTAAGTAAATTCGTTAGATGAAGTATGTAACGCAGTATGGGTGTAAAGAGGAAGAAATTTAAGAAGGCCTACAGAGGAAAATATTTTTGAAGAGCGTTGCCACTTGTTTGAAAAATTTATTTAATTAAATTTAATGAATAAGATTAATTAAATATTATAATATGGCTATAAAAATAAAGAATTTTTAGAAAGCTTATAGCCTAAAATATATTTAAGTAGAGTTGCCACCTGGTTGAAACATTGTATTGAATTAAATTGATAGGATAAATTAAATATTAAGATATAAGTAGGTATTAAGTTAAAGAGTTTAAGGTTTTTTTTTATATAAAAAGTGGAGTTTATAAACACTGTACTTGATTTTTTGATTTTTTTCTGAACGCTCTTGTGCATTTTATTCCATAAGCGATCCAGTTTAGTTATATGGAAAAAAGGCAAAAACTCGGCAGCAAAAAAAAAAGAAAACATATATATTTAAAATCAACGCAACTTTTTTAGCACCTTGAGAATTTCATTTTGTGATACAAAAACTTTATGTCCAAAAATTGTCTAAAAATCCGTATTAAAAAGTTCAAAATATCTATGAATATTTTTTTAATATTTTAAATTTTGTATAAAGTTATAAATTTTGATTTGTATGGTTTTGTTTAAAGTGTGAACAGTATTTGTGAGGTATTTTTTTAAAACCAATTATCTCGAGATATTTACACTCAGAACGATCTTGTGCATTTTATTCTATAAGCGATCCAGTTTTATATGGAAAAAGAGCAAAAAGCCGGCAGCAAAAAAAGCAAGAAAATTAAAAATTAACGCCAGTTTTTTAGCAGCTTAAGAAATAAATTTTTTGATACAAAAACTTGATGGGTTTTAAAAGTGCATGTCCAAACATTTTCTAAAATTCCATATTAAAAATTTTAAAATTTTGATGAAATTCTTTTTTAACATATTAAATTTTGTATAGAGTTAGAAATTTTGATTTTATGATGATATGATTTTTTTTTTTAAGTATGAACAATATTTATGTGGTATTTTTTTAAAACCAATTATCTCGAGATAAGCCATTTTTCTTTTTAAAGCAATTATTCATTGTATTCAAAAATAATGTTTTAATGTTTCACTAGCCATAGCTGCCGTTTAAGTTGCACTATCAACGGAAGCTCAATAAAAATAAATAATTTTTCAAGGGAAACTAATTATTTTTAATTCAAAGTCAAATCTTCTAAAGTCATTTCAAATCTTCTAAGGGCAATTCAATAAAATGTCACACATTTTTATAACAAAATAATAAATAATTGTTAACTTCAATGACATTGTGATTATTAAAAAAAAAAAAAATCAACTTGCGAAAACTTCTTTGAGTCACTGTATATATAGTACACATTGGTGCTGTTGTGAAATCGTACATTACATCAACCGACAACGCTAGTTACAATCATCTTCAATGCTGGTACTCACATTTAATAAATATCGCCTTGATATCCTTCAGCTTCGTTAGTTATAACTTATAAGATAAGAGAAAGCAAGCGTTGACATTTCACCAAACGAACGCAAAGAGTAGGGGAATAGTACACGCATAAGACTGTCTAGTAGCTACCAGCAATTTGCAAGTTATTCAACAACTTGACAATGTAATAAAACTACAGCATTTGTTAGTCGTACCTACTCCTCTTCCCAATTACATATCCATACATATGTACATATATATTTATTGGTTAGTTTGTTTGTAGTTACAACTTTCCAGTGGCAGTGTATTTCCTTCTGCGCATATCAACTTATGCAAATATTAATGAATTCGTTTCAAATTGCAAGCAAATGGCAAGCATACTCCTACTCTTGTTTCTGCTGTATGTAAAACTCAGTGTATCCAAGTTGACAGCATAGATATTTCTGCTCTCCATGGAGCTAAGAGAAATGCACAAATTGCCTGCATTTGTTTGCAATGTAAAGTGCGGAAGAATGCACTTATACATACATACACACATAAGTAGTTGTTCTTTAGCAAAGTTGATTGCAAAGACAAATACATATATTTCATAAAAAAAATTGATATGTTAATTTAAAGTAGATAGATGAGTGGGGTAAGCACTGCGTCCAGTAGGTCTATTGTCCCCCGAGCTTATCACAACACTGAATCCAGCTCCAGAGTCTCCCAGAAGTTTAGAATGGATGCCGGGCACAGCGAGTTTATGTGCTCTTCACCTGGCCGTATATGTCCCAAGCGCCTCCCCCTTCTTCGTGAAACGGCCTCACACTACAGGAGAAGTAGCACTGGTGTCTCTTTGGCGGAGTCAAAGAAGCGACATAAGTTGCTTGACCAGATCCCCAGATTAAACAGGTGGCCTCTGAGCCTGCAATGACCCGTCAAAATACATGTTCGAATGGACAGAAACGCTCCTGCTCTAAAAGTATTCAACGCTCGCTGCGATGCTGGTAACAGAGGAAGAGGAAGGCCTCCTCTGCGTTGGCAAGATCAGTTCAGTTGGCAAAGAAGATAAATGTCTGGCGAACTGTTTTGGACTCGGCTAAAATCGTTTTGGCGTTTACAGTGCCAATAAAGAAGAAAAATATAGGAACCAAACTAAAGAGGTTTAAGAAAACTTTCTGCTGAAGATATTTTTTAGGCGGTTTCGAAAATTTAATTAAATGAAATTGATAAGATGAACTAAGTACACTGGCGGTCAAAAGTGAATGAATGGTGTTTTGTTTTTAATATTTACAATGACTTTCAAGCTAAATTTTTTTTTTTTTTTTTTTTTTTTTATAATAAATCAAACTTTCAAACTTTGTACAGAATTTAGAAAAATTACACAAATTTGTATCTAAATTTTGAGCTTTTCAATCAGAGTTTTAATAAAATACGTATGCGTGTAAAAAACGCCTAATGATATTTTTACAACCGTTCTATGTGTAAAATTCTGTAATTAAACTGAAATTAATTTTTAACCCATTATCTTCCAGGGCGTAAATAATAGTAATTATTTTTTTGTATGACAAAAACAAGCAGACAAACCATTCAAAAACAGTTCAAAATAGTATAAAAACTGTAAATGCTCATGGTACGGTTTCTTATTCCACGTAAAGTTCTCGAATTCCGTAGTATTCTTCACCCCAAAAATCTGGCAATTTTCCAAATTCAGTCCACGTAGTATTTAAGACGAAAAAATTTTAACTCCAACCAAGCAGGCCTTTATTTCGATAAATAGCTTTAGCTAATAAAACAAAATTTTTGATTCAATTCTGATTTGTATTGATGTATGTAAAATGTGTTCAACAGTATTTGAGAAATTATGCACCCACAACTGTCTGGCACATGTGCCGCGTGTGGCCTTCATATGGTCTCTACCCCCCCCCCCCCGTTAAACTTCTGCATTTATGAGTTTATATTGTCGTGCGGTTGTAATGCTTTTAAAATGCTATTAAACCGAAAGAAAAATGCCATTTCCGGCGAAAGGTTATGAATATATGTTAATACATATGATAAATACGTATGCATTTGCAAATAAATCGTAAATTTCACAAAACACATAAACCTCTTTATTTCCCCGAATTTTGGTGCAGTTAGCCAAGTAAATCCATTTCGATTTCGATTTAGATGTCACAAAGGACGCAAGTAATAAAGCGCATACATTTTAACATCTTTTACATATTTTTTGTTTTCTTTTGTGCTTGTGTTGATGCAAAATTTGCTTTTATCATAAATTTAAATATTCTGCTTAAGCGCGGCGTGGATGTGTGTCATTGTCATTTACATTGATCTCAATGCTAAATTTTTACATAAAGCTGAGGGAGCCATTTTTGTGTGGATTAGAATTACATATGTATAAATTTTATTTTTATTGTTGATTGTTGGAGTTTTATAGGTGTATGCGGTTCAGATTTCATGAGTTGCCCATGGCGTATGAGTAACTTCGATTTTTATGAGCTTTTGTTGAGTGTAAAAATGTGGGGATTTAATGGCGAAAATCATTCACGCTGCAGTTGTGTGGATATGGTAAATACGTGAGTGAACTGAAACTGAACGATGTATATATTAGGTATACGACTTTAAAGTTTCAGCAAAAATGCGTTTTGATATTATTCTCAATTAGGGAGCAGTTTGTGGATTACAGCATACTATATTTAAGTGATATATATTCTTATCGATACCACCAAAACCAAAAGTAATTTTTAATGCGGTTTTAAATATTCCATTGTTATTCCATTGGCACCATGGCTAGTTCCTCTCACAAAATTGAAATGAGCCGATACTAGTACAGCGCAAACACCAGAGTCCTGCGGCCTCCTGTTTACTACAGTGGATGAGTTTAATAACCGGCGGTAGAGCCAAGACCTTAACTAAGAACACCTCGCCAAGGGCAATGCATAGTGGTACACATACGAAATTTACTATTCAAAAAAGTCTACATACTATAGATTTCTTGACGGATTTTAAATTTTTAATTGAAAGATAATAACCTTTTTAAGAGGTTTAATTAAGGAGCTACTCGTTAAAATTTGTTTAAGTATATAAATTTTTGTTTTTGTGCCAAGAGCAGAGTAAGTAGCATTTTTGAAGAAAATCGATTCTTCTGTTCCTGTTAATAAATGTTACATAATTTTATAGGGTTCCTCTAAAACAGAAAAAAAATGAAATTTATAAAAATAATCTTGACCCAAACAAATTATTTATTAATTTTTTTTATTCTTAGAAACTCCAAACTTGTACCTTATTTAATGGGCTATAAAACTGCATACCTACCCGTAATTCAGTATTCCCAAATACTTTCGGCTTTCGTAATGAATTCTTAACGTGATGATTTTTTATTATAAATGGTAGGAACATTGTAGTTTTGAAGTGAATTAATCTTTATCTGGCCATGCCGTATAATCACAAAAAATATATCATCGTCTTAAAGGCATAGCAGTGATGGAAATTTTCAAATTGTACTTAATTTTAGGATAAATTGTACTTAAAAGCACATGCATGTACAAAATTAGTACATATGTACAATTTGATCAACATTTCACATTACGACACATCACGTTCCCTTGTACGTTAAGCTCTGTTCAAATTTGAAGAGCTTTTCGAGGTCAAATAAAGTTTAAGACAAGGCAAATCATTTTCTTGCAGCGACCCCTGTCGAAGTGCTGCAACAACTTGACACCACTTACTGGGGAGCTGTTTTGACTATGCTTATGAAACATTCGTTCGTCCATACCCTCTATACATATATGCCAGGCTATCGCATTCGCTTGGTGTCTTCGTATGTCACCAAAATTTTGATTCAGCTGCTAAGAAGTCTATTAGACCAGATATATCCTTTTGTACTTTCTAGGTATAGCTGAAAGGCGGAAACAATTCTGGAGCACTTATTTGGCTAAGTTGAAAATATACCGAAAATGTTGTATATGTACCGAATGTAATTTCATGTTATAAAAGGGCTGAAAAATGTACAATTGTACCAGAGTGTTTGGCGATTTTTGTTTTTAAGTTTGCGCGTAAAAATTTAGTAAATCGCCTTGGGTGATTTTTTTGCTTCAAATGAATTTTTTTGTGCGCTACCATTCAAATGTGTTCGTAATATTTCACTCGTGAAAAGCGGGTTGTAGAGTTTGAGCAACCACGGTTTCACGGTTTTCAACTAGGATGCGTAAAAGTTACACCTTTTCTTCTAGTGCGGTTAAGAAATACAAGATACTGATGCTTCGTATTTTTATATTTTTATATTAGGATTTCACTAAGTATCAATAATGAATAGGTCAATTTATGACAACAATACCAAAGAAAATGAATAAAACAGAATAGGAGATTTTGAGGAAATTGAATAAAGCTGATCTCGCCTTGTTATAACTGTGTACTTTATTTTTAGCGCCGAGCCCTTAAAAGATTATTATTCAATTAATCAATAAACATGAGTTATAATAAATTTATTAATTGCCCAGCCCTATTGAAAAATTTGTTAATTTTTGGCGTTTTTTTTAGAATAACAGATTTGTTAAGTCGATTTCAAGAATTTTATATTTAAAATTTGTTGGCGATTTGGGCGGTTGTTTTTTAAGAAACAGCGTTTTTTTAACAATCTGGACACCCTGAATTGTACCTCACTTTTCCATCACTGAGGCAGAGTCGGTATCGACCAAACCTATACGGATGATGAAAACCCGTAATGGTTTAGGAACAATTAGGTAACAAGAGGGTATGTAGCCTGGTCTATTTAAAATAATAATTTTCCAAAGGATAGCCGAATGTGACGGCCTATCTATAGGCTTCTACCGCTCCCCAGTACTTACTGCGTTCAAAGTGTAACTATTCAGTAATTTGCATTTCTCTCGAAGAAAACCCACAGAGACCATAAAAGTCAATTAAAAAACCTACTCATACCAAACCGTTAGGGACCTCATTGTCTTCGATCGACCACATTGACGAATGTTACCGATGACAATTTTACCAAATTTGAAGGTCTATATATTCCGGCACCCATTGGCAAAAAGGACACCTCGATGTCCCAGCAGGTATACAAAGCAATCTGCTTAGCCTCAAAGGCGCTCTCGATCGATATTTTCCTTAGACATAAGCAAATTGAGTGTGATATGAAGAGGTAGATGAACTCAGTTTGCGCCAGTATTTTGACAATGACGGAAGTAAGGCTAATAAGTCTGTAAGATTTATATAAGTCAATGGGTCTCTTGCTCGATTTAAGAATAAATAACACGGGCACCTTCCTCCATGCGTACGATATGTATTCCCAGTGAAAACTGGTACTAAGTAGACATATTAGGTGATCAATATTTTAGGTAGTAGTGCTGGAAAATCACATCAAGCAAACAAACAAAGTTTGCTGTCCACTTTTGAGTCTAAAGTGTTTTCTCAAGGGTACTTCGAAGGGTATTTTTATGAGAAGCCGCAATGCCGAGGATATAACGGAAAATGTAAACAAACAATTTTTTCCAAACTACATTAAAAAAATATTTTAGCCTCGAGGCTACGGTGCTACTCAAAGATGGAACAAGTTCTGCTTTGACTTTCTAGGAAGCCTGTGTCATCTTGCTGCCGAAAGGTATCTATTCCATTGGGAGACTCCTTTAATAAAGCAGCAACATCATTATTAAATTTGCTATAAAAATTGGCTAAGAACCAAAAAAAAACAACAAAAAATGTTGTTTATGCAATCACAACAAAATTATTGACGTCAATATAAGAAATTTACCCTAATTTATAAACAAAAGCGGGAATTATTAGAAAGCGTGGGAATAGCAAATTTATTATAGGATCTTCGGAGCAGACGTCATAGTATTTTGTTTACCAAACGCAAATGGCAAAATGGCGCTGTACTTAAAATGGACAACAGCGTTAGTATGAAATATGCAGTTAAACTTTTGTCAAACTACTTAATTGGGCAGAAGATTACATCTATTATGTATTATGTATTACTCCCGAAGTTTTGGTTTCTGATTCCTTAATCAGATAAACCTTGCAGAAAAATCTTAGGATGACTTTCGTTTTTGTTTTGGGAAGTTTTGAAACATTAGCTGAATTTCTAACTACATGAGCGTCCGCGCACCATGAAAATAATTACTTCACATACATACATACATACATACAAGCACATCAAAGATGAACAAATATTTTCAAGCACTTCCCCGAATTCGATTAGCTGTTGGAATGGTGAAATGTAATTTCGAATTGCTATTAAATTTTCATGAAGGACTCTGGCTATAATCAAATGGAGTTTAAGTAAATAAAAACAGTCAAAGAGCTGCTCACTCAACTCGTAAGGGGTTAATAGGCTCATTACCATAACAAAATTACAAACAAGTACTCTAACTTCAATATTCACACAGAAATGGATTGAGTAAAATAACTTGGTTGCCCTCGAGTTTCCGCTGCGGTCATTGCTTTACGTGAACTTAGAGCCAACTTGTTGGAATGCCATAAATCACAGTCGCGCTAGCAATAATGAAATTTCAAAACATCCGCGAAAAGTGAACAAATTAAATTCAAATCAGAGCGGAAAAAATACGCCGTTATAGTGAATTGAATTTGTAGACATACAACAGAGATTTTATATAGGAGGCGAATAAGTGGATATAGTCGTGTACACACATAAGTACATAAAAATACATATGTATATATATTATTCCACAAAGTACATAAGTATGTATGTATGTATGTACGTGTAAGTATGCTTAGCAATAGATAAGCTAATACATACCTCTTAACCTACACCCACTCGGCTAGCTGATATTGCTTGATGCTGTTGGCCTGTTAATTGTGGCGTTGGCGTTATTTCGATGGTTGGGGTTTGTTTAATTGTCAAAATTCCGAAAACATTTGGCAAACGTATGTCAAAACTATGTACGTATGCCAATACATTTAAGTGAGTCTACATTCACCCGCTAGAAAAATTTTCCAAACAGATTTTGTTTACCGTATTCATAATGTTTTTCATGAGAAAAATGTCCTTAATTTTTTATAAAAATATAGTTATATAAATATTATAGTTTTTTTTTTTGAATTGACACACAAATCCAGGCGCATTCGAAAGAACCATCTTTCTGCTTTAATAGGCGTAATTTTATTTATTTAACGTAACATTTTGTTATGGGATATACGAGTTTATATGTAAGGACCTCGAGAAAATTTCTTAAATTCATATACAGTCAGAGTCGAATGTTAGTTTTTTACCCTTACTTTTCTAATATAATATTCACAATTATTTTCACGAACAAATTTTTGCATTTACTTATTATGAAAATATAGGTTATCTTGTAACATAAACCATCCACTTTTTATAAAAAAAAAAAAATGTGTATAAAATCAGGCAAGAAATGGTCGTGGAACTGCATGGTACTGAAAACTTATTTTTTTTCGAGCAATTTTAAAACTATGACAATTTTCTTTTTTTAATTCTGAGAAAAAAACTTAAAATTTGAGAATTTTTTTTCTAATAACTCAGACACAAAATTTTTAAAATTTGACATTTTTTTAATTCTGGGAAACATTTTGAAATATATTTATCTGCAAATTTGGCATTTTTTTATAGCAATTTTAGATATATGGCATTTTTTTTAATTCTGAGAAAAAAATTTGAAATTTGAGATTTTTTTTCTAATAACTCAGACAATAAAGTTTGAAAATTTTGCATTTTTTATTCCGAGAGAAAAGTTTGAAATTTTATGGATAATTCGCAATTTTTTTCTAAAGTTTCTGACAAAAAAGTTTTCAATTTTGCTGCAAACTTGGCATTTTTTATAATACTGAAAAAAAAGTTTGAACGTTTTGAGAAAATTTTACATTTTTCTTTTTATTTCTGACAAAAAAGTTGGAAATTTGGCAATTTTTTTATTCTGAGAACGAAGTTTGAAATTTTGCTAAAAATGTGGAAATTTTTATTTTCTAAACATTTTAACAAACAAGTTTAAAAATAAATTCTGAAAACTCGACAAATTATTCTAATTTTTTTTTTTTTATATTAAAATGGGTTTTGGTATGAAATAAGCTATTTTTATGTAAAAAATTAACAAAAACGATTTTTATGAAAAACATTATGAATACATATTGTAAAAAAATTTCCCTACGGAAACTTTTTCTAGTGGGTACATATTGTTTGTAGTATGGATGCATATAATTACTAAGTATATGAGATGCATATATACGTACATATGTACATATATCATATTTGGTAGCAGTAATTGAGATTCCGTGATTCTGATTTCATTCATTGTAGCTGTAGGTTTTCTTTTTTAATTGTTTTGTGCGCACGAATAAATTTTACAAAGCTTGACGTTGGAACTGTCTGTCGCTTTGTTGTTAAATATTTTCGGGTAGTTTATTATTGTTGTAATTTTGTCTTTGATCATGATATGAACAGCTGTTGCTTTTAAGGGAAATATTTAGTTTTATTTTGCAACTAAACCGTGCATGGAAAATTGATGGAAAAAGTTGCAGACAACAAAATGTATGCTTCTTATTTGTTGGCTTTAAAATATTTAACAATTCATTATTTTCTTTATTCCCGTCGTTTAGAATATATGTGACAGTGACCGATGAAATAGTTGTATATGCAGAGATACCAAAAAACGCTGTCGTAAACAAAAATATTTCACTGAAAAGACAAATGGATTCAATTCATTGAACTCAGGTCCCCAAGACATTATAATTTTTATAATGGGATGGTAATGGTAATGGTAACGGTGGTGGTAATCGATATGGTAATGGTAATGGGAGTGGCAATGGTAATGTCAATGGTAATGATAACGCCAATGGTGATGGTAATGGCAATGGTAATAGTAATGATAAAAAAGCGTATCCCACTCATAAAACACATGCACTTTGGAGACGTAACTATACAGACGAAATTGGCTGTTAAATACCTGGGAGTAAGCCTCGACAGCAGACTTACATTTTGGGGTGAAATCCAAAAAAGTGCCGATAAAGCAGCTAGGATAACAACGTTACTAGAAAGAGTTATGGCCAGTATTGGAGGCCAGAGGCAATGCAAAAGGAGACTGCTCTTGCGCACGGCCGTGATGTTATATGGTTCTGAAGTTTCAGCTTGCGCGATGCGGCACGGTGTCAGAGCCAGCCAGTCTCGTTGTTGCTGGGGTCATCTCAATAGAACTTCAAGCACTAGAACGAAATCGTATGCTTCCGCCAAGCCTAGGGAAACAGGCGGTAGCAGTTTCCATCGGGAATCTGGCAAGAAAAGTGGGACGCTGAAACTCGGGGCCACTGGACGGCTAGGCTGATCCCTAAACTGGAAAAATGGGTAAACAGGCGTCACGGGAAGGTAAACTATTACCTGACGCAAATGCTGACTAGGGACTTTCAGTCCCCACAACATAGTGAACATTATGTTGCAAAGCAAAGAAGCCTGTAGCGCAACAAACTTGTAGGTGGAATTTGGTCTAATAAGAAAAAAAAGAAAAAGAAAAGCTCAATCAGCAATAATGAATAGGTCGTCAAACTGAAGTAGGGCCTCACGGTGGTCCCGGGATGACGGTCTGAAGCGTCGGGGAGAGGTTTTAGCCGGTATCCCCACATGGGAGAGTCCGGCACACGGGAGTCTTGTCAAAGATTCTTATGGTGCGTAACAGCGTTTCCTCTAACTCCGAAAAGCAAAAAAAAAAAAAAATGTAATAATAATGGTAACCGCAATAGTAATGGTATTGGTAATTTTTATTGTAATGACAGTCCTCGTTTTCGTGCTCGTGTTCGTATTCAACTTGGCATTTGAATTCGTATTTGTATTCGGCCTCATGTTCGTCATCTTATTCGTACTCATATTTATCTGGATCTTCAGCTCGGTTTTCCCTTTTTATCTTCGTCTTCGTTTTCGTTTTCATTTTCGTAATCATCTTCGTGTTCGTATCCCTTTTCGTATCATATGTCTTCGCCGCCATTTTCGTATTCATCGTTTTCTTTGTATTCGTGGTCGTGTTCATATTGGCTTCACTTGGTATTTCCAATTGGCGTAAGTTGGCGCAGAAGATAAACGACAGCGCCAAATAAGAAAAAGTTCATATCCAGCTTCGTCTTAGTTTTCGTCGACGTCTTCTTAATGGTCCTTTTACCTTCGTCCTCGTATTCATATTCGTCTTCGTCTTCGTCTTAGTTTTAGTACACTCACAACTAGGGCTGTGCGATTATTCGATTACTCGAGCAAGTTGGTTAATCAATTATTCGGTTATTCAATTACTCGAGTAATCAAGATTTTGATTACTCAAAACGATGATTAATCGAGTTACTTGAAATATGATTACTCAAAAAAAAATAATTTTGCTCGTTAAAAGAGTTTGCTTTGGAAAATGCTTATTTTCTTTTTTACATTCTGTATATGAAAAAAAATGTTTGTTTTAATTTTTGAAAATAGAAACGTTGTTTTCAAAGTATCAAGGAACTTTAACTACTTTATACATATGTAAAGAGTTGAAATGTTGATTACTCATTTTACTCGAAATGTTGATTAATCATAAAGCAAATTACTCAAATATTTTTGTTTTTGGTTAATCAAAAATCTTGATTGCTCGAGTAACTGAACCTTTGAGTAATCATAATTTCCAATTAATCGAATAATTGAGTTATTTACTTTATGATTAATTAAAATTTTGAGTAATCAATTAATCGCACAGCCCTACTCACAACAAATAAAAAACAAAAATTAATTTTTATTTTCTAACTCAAAAAATAGATTTTACTTTACAAGCGAAAAATAAAACAAAAAAAAACGATTTTTTTTTTCAAAGAAAAATATAAAACCTACAAAAAAAAAACGATTATTTTCTATGGACAAAAAACAAACTAGCTAAGTAATGATTAGAAAGTAATTTTTTTGATAAAAGTTATACAAGTAATTTTTTTTTTAATAAAATCAGAGTAAAGCAAAAGGATTAACGAAAACGCAAAACAAACTACTTTTTCTACAATTTCGCTTTAGTTTACCAGCTTGACATAAGATTGCTTAATAATACATACGCATGTATGTACATAACCGGGCCTGCAATAAAATTTTCAAACAAATTTCATTAATACGAGTTCTCGTACTTTCAAGTTCTGCATATATATTACTTTTTCGCGCATGGAAAATTTGAAATTTAGCTAAAATATAAACAAATTATTTAACATAAACAACAATGTTCGCATATGTCTCTATTAGTTATATGTCAAGTATGTAGTTATGTATATACCTAGTTTATCACACATATGTATATGGAAAAAAAATATTTTGAAACATACATAATCATAAGTACATATATATGCATGGCGAAGCGTTTACATTCATGCTAAATATAATATATTGAAACAGAACAGCAACAACATTTTGAAATTTGAAAACAGGATGTCTTGCACCTGACGTCAGAGCTATTGATAATATTTAGTGACGATGAGAAGATTGCTTGGAATACATTCATACTATGTATATGTACATACCTTAATATGTATGACATTATACATTGTATGTATATTAGACTGTACCACCTACAAGCAAAAAAAAAGTCTGCCCCATACCCTAAACTATTTTTGCACAATAGTTTTACTAGAGTAGTCGAAATACTTCCTTGGAAAAAGTTTAATGAACTTTTGGTGAGTTATAATTAACTGACATTAGGGTGGTGCGTTAGGTTGATAAAAACTGAGATCTAGTGAGTAAGATTAGAATGAGGTACTTGAGGTTAATGAACTTTGGGACAAAAAAAAATTGTCACCTCGAGACAAGAACACCGATATAAGGAATGTACACGAAAAAAACTGGTCACAGTTAAAACGTTCTAAAACATAAATATATTAATGGAATTCAACGATATTTAAATATATTTACATCTAAACTTAGTTTTATTGAAATTCGTTAAAAAAGAGTTAATTCTCTTTGTAATAAGCAAACGATCGCAATTTTGACTTTATGTCCTTCATTAGCCCTTGCACAGAAGTTTCAGTGATTTCCTTGGAAACCAGCTGTCATTTATTTTTGAATTGTTGTGCGTTTTTTACAGCTTTGTGGGTCTTAAGAAGTTTGGATTTCATAACGGCCCAGTAGGTTTCGATCGGCAGATGCTCTGGACAATTAGGTGGATTCACCTCTTTTGCTACAAAATACACTTTGTTTCTATGTTACCATCCTAAAGCCATTTTTCCGTAATGACATATCGCGAGATCAGGCCAAAAAAGCACTGGATCTTTATGAAGCCGTATAAGAGGTAAAAGTCGCTTTTGCAGACACTCCTTAACATAAATTTCTTGGTTAATTGTACCAGTGCTTACAAAAGGATCACTTTTGAAGCCGCATTGGCAAATTGCCTGCCAAATGAGAAACTTTTTGGGAAATTTGTCAAACTTTTTGTTTCTATATTTATCTGCAACATTGCCTCTTTTATTTGCAGTGTGAAATTCGCGGCCCGGGATTCGTTTAAAATCGGCTTTTACGTACGATTCGTCATCCATAACAATACAGCCAAATTTTTGTATGAGACTGTCGTACAATTTCCGAGCTCGTTGTTTCGCCAACAAATTTTGCTTACCGTTGCGATTAGGTGCTGCATTCACTTTGTAAGAACGTAGTCCTGCTGTTTTGCATACTTTTTGTATATACGAAGACGACATGTTTAATTTTTTGCCGACATCTCTTACCGAAAGTCCAGGATTTTTCTTAAAAGCAGATAACACTTCCTTTGCCTTAATTTCGCAAGCAAATCCTTTTTTTCTGCCACTACCAGGGCTCCTTTTTAAAGATAAACATTCATTGTATTTTTTAAGCACATAAGTAACGGTAGACTTTGGAAATTTTAGCTTTTTTGCGATGTCGTTATGGAACATGCTGGGATTTTCCAGCTTTTTGCGCAATATTAACTCGCGATCGATTTCTTTCTTGGTCCTTGTTTCTACACTGATTTTTGTTACTAAAAAGAAATGATGCAGTAAGGTGGAAAATGCTTCCAGCTTTTTAAGTCTCTACCGATTTTTATTTTAATGTTATGATTAACCGAGCTATGCTTGGTTATGTGCGACCAGTTTTTTTCGTGTACATTCTTTATCACACTTTAAGATCCGACTGTAAATGCCGAAGATATGATGTAAAATGTAAAAAGGTGGTCCCTACGCTCGGCCAAAAAATATTTTTTTGCCTTGCAAAAATACTTCAGACGATCTTTATTTTCTGGTACGGTCTAAAGTAAAACATATGTTCGTGGTTATCTTTGAATGTATATGAGTGGATGTATCCATTAGGGTGGTTAAAAAAAATGCATGTGAAAAAGTAAATTCCGAATTTTAATGATCTCACCCCCTAGAATTGATCTGTACTGAAAAAAGCATGCCCCTGTTTCTTTTTTATTTCGTAATCAAAGATTTCTAGGTATCTTATATGAGAAAAAACAAATTTTCTTGGAAATGCTATAGAAAGCTCAGTTTCTCTTCAGGAGATTCCCAATAATAATACACAATTGTATATTTCACCATTTTTTAATACTACCGATTTTTATTAGTACCCGAATTTAACTTTTGGAGTTTTGAGGGGACTTATAAAAAAAAGTTAATATTATAAAAAGGGTTAAATAAGCAACTAAAAGTCTAAAGAGAAACAACGCTTTCCGATCGAAAAATATTGACTTTCAATATTTCTTTGCTATCTCTACGAAAAGTTCTTGTTTTCCCATATAAAATACATGGAAAACTTTGAGTGCTTTGAGCAAACTCTAAATATTTTTTTTATTTCAAAATAGCTAACGAAACAGGCGTACGATTTTTTTTTTGGTATAGAACAATCCTAGGGAGTGTGAGTATTAAAATTCCGACTTGTAATTTTTTTTTTGGATCACCCTGGTATCCAATTTGTATTCTTTAGTAAAGAAAAATTAAAAATATATACACAAAGTATATATAGACATATAAGAAAATATATTTTGAACATTTATGTATTTAAAATGCTTGTCGCAAATTTCCCTCCATTTCATACCTTCTTAACTTGACTTTGATATTGAAAATACGCCGTTTGATGATCGCGTGGGCTTCATTTATTCAACTACATTTTCCCGACTGCCCACTTAAGCGTTAACGAAAAGCGAAAACAACTTTTTGCAAGCATTTCTGCCCATTCAGAAAATTATATCGCGGTTCTGTTTCATTTCAACCAAATATGAAAATATTTTGAATATTGTAAAAATTTAAATTTTGCTCACATACATACAAACTGTACTACTGTGCGCTTCCCATGAAATCGTTTATTTTACGCTATGACATACATACATATACATATACGGAAAAAAAAAGATTTGTTCAAAGTGGAATGATACATTGTTATTTGTGCGATTATAAATACATATCAATATTTTGAAAGCTATTTTGAAAGATTTATTTCTATTGACTTACTCACTTGTGTATAAATGACACCTTATTTAGTACATATTTATGTCAAATACAAAAATTTATATTCTGTTATTCTTCCAACACCCATCGCCAAATTGGCAAATTGAAACTGAAGTGAGATTTTTCGTAAATAAAATTTTCCCGTTTTTCCTTAATTTCTTTTCGGACACGGTATTTCGCGGCTTATATTTCTTATTCAATAATTTTCTCTTTTGTTCAAATATTTCATTTTTCTTTCTGCATACTCTTACATACATATGTATATGTATGTATGTATGCATATATACATATTTATAAATAATGTCTCCTTTGTCTTTTGAATGCTTTGCTAAGTCATTAGCTTTGGTAACCAAAGTATTTGGCCAATACTATTCATTTATTTTTGATCAATTATTAAAGGCCCCAATATTTTAAGATCCTAAGTAAACATAATTTAGGTTCGCAATGCTTTCGGCAAATCTAAGAATAGCTTGCAGCTCGAATGCCCCTATAATCAGGTACTCAGGAGATAATAGTTGCAGTCGTCTATTTGGAGCTAGCCTATCTATAATTCTTCTGACACTTAGCGAATTTCCGGCGTGCTTCACGTTTTGTAAACAAAAAAGGTTTGTAACGTAAAAATTCTTACTTTAGTGGAAACGGCTGGAAAACAGCACCTTCCGCTCAGATAGGGCAAGCAAAATAGAGCTGTAATATGGAAGTACTAAACCTTTTCGATGTTAGGGATCACTCAGGTACAAACTTCTCTATGGACGATATGAAATTTGCCGATGCGCGCGAAGTCTTCTTCTATGATCTTACCTCCACGACAATGCGCCGGTGCTTCAACTCTTTGTCGCACTTATTTCATGTAAGCCCATTAGGCAGTGGATCGTAAAAATCCTTGTAAGAGGACTTAAAATATGTGTTTTCCGTTATAGGAGGCTTAAATTTTGTTCAAGGGGGCCGTTAATATACGTATCGTATCCTTACTTGGAAAAACCCAGGTTTCCACATAAGATCCAAATTTTTTAAATAATATTGATATGAAAAATTATTTCTTTCCTTTTACCTAAATATACTTTGGATATATACGATTTTATAGGCTCGCTTTCTTGTTTGGCTAGATTTCGGCACAAACTTTCAAATCTATTTTGAAGCAACTTCGGGACGAGCAATAGACTGGAAACTTTAAATATAGCTCAAACCCCGGCTACAATTCAATATTTAGCAGCTCATTATAAAAGATATATATATATATAAATAAAATTTAAAAACAAAGTATTTATCAAGTTAAATGAAACAATAAAAGATGAGTATCAATGGAAATGGGTCTTAAACTAGTATATTTTAAATGTCACTAGTATATTTTAAATGTTCAAACTAAAGATTTCTTAACACTCTTTATGTTTATCACGCATATTTTAATATTGTATATAACTTGTAGTTAAATTCAACTTCTCAAATAGGTGGTAACCATCTTCAAAATAATTCAAAATACGTACAACCTTTTTTAACCTCTTTCTGTCTGATACCCCTATTTTGATGCATATTTCAATTACCTAATTACCTTAATTCAAAATGAATTTGACTTTTTAAACAAGTGGCAACCCTCTTCCTACACCCCAAAAATATTCTTAGCGTTCAAACTAAAGATTTCTTAGCACTCCTTCGTTTGACATACATATTTTGATATTTCCTATAACTTCTGAAGTAAACTAAATTCGACATTTCAAACAGGTGGCAACAGTATTCAAAATATTTTCAAACTACTACTTTCTGTGACCCTTTCGTTTGGCACCCATATGGTGATACATATTTCTCCTACCTAATATAATTTTTTAAGCAGGTGGCAACCCTTCTATAGTTCAGCTAAGAAACAAAGCTTTTCAAAGCCATTTCGATTGGTACTCAGTTTGTAGTAATTTATTTATTTATTTTTTTTAATAATTTGAATATAATTATTATTGCACATCTAGAGTACAAGGCTTTTAGTTTGACACCTCATTTTGGAAAATCGAAGGAATGGTGCGGATTTGATGGTTTTGATTATTAAATAATTTGAACAACAGATGGCAGCACTCTTCGAAAAACTAAAACCAGTGTCCTCATCTACAGATCAAGCGCTTTAATTTGACATCTAATTTTTGAAAATCGGAAGAATGGTACAGATCTTTTATCGTGAAAAATAATCCCTAAGCGTATTATATATATAGATTTGAGGTATTCGAAGCGGGTTGCCACTAGCTAAAAAAAGTGTTAAAGGATTATTATCTATCGAAATGGGTTAACAAGTTATTTGCTTCTAAACTAAATTCCAATTTAGCTTAATTCATCAGTCAATTGCAATGCATTACACATTGCCAGATAAAAGAGATTTAAGAAGTTTTACTTTTGAAATACTTTTGAAGAGGGTTGCCGTAGCTTTGGCATTTCAAACCTACTGCCTGGGCCGCACTATTGTTAAGATTTTGAAATAAAAACTTATCAACACCAATTTTATGTATCTAGGAATAACTATTTTTCCTCCATTTAGTAAAGTTATAAAAATAGTGTATATCCAATTTTTTTTATTGGATTATTCTCACTAAGTACATACTCACATGTTTAATAGAAGATTTGAACTCTAAGCACATTTGTGGCTGTGCCATGGTCACTCTTTCTGCCAATCGTCCCTCAACTGTATGCATAGCTTTTGCCAACCTTTAAAACAAACAAAAAAACAAGTAAGTGAAATTAAGAAAAGTCACTGATAAATATGTTACAAGTACATTATTAGCGTTATTTTTGCAAGGATTTCCATCACATTTAATTTAATTTATGAACGTGGATAAAAAAAATATTATTTTACATCTCTTTAGATGAGTTTATTATTTAATTTTCAAACTCTAGAGCCCTCATGCACAATGCACGTATGTATATGTGTATGGAAAAAAAGCTTACCTAATTATAAGTAAACACTTGTGTTGGCCCACTGACCGCAATTTTTTAATGGATTTTCAATTAAGCCAAAATGAATACTATTTGCGGAACCATAAAATATTATTACTTACCAAATTTTGTCCTTAACAATTCAAAGAGCAGAACTTTTTAATGCATCAAGCGATGACGGGGCGGCTGGCTAAAGCTATTAAAGGAAATTCGCTACTAAAAGCATTGGCGAAATTAAAGATTTTTTAAAAATATGTTCTTCTTTGCAAGATGAAAGACACAACTAAAAAAAAAAATAATAAAATAAAGCAAACGGGGTTTATGTTAAAAATAATAAGTAATGAGTAAAAATTATAACATCTATAAGAATAAATAATAAAATTTTATTCAATGGGCGACACTGTCTTTAACCCTTATTTGATACTTTGTTTAGAGAGGGATTGTTTTCTTATTATAGTCGCTAAGCAAAGTCTTATGTGACATAATTAACAGATAAATCTATGAAAAGAAGAGTTGGTGGAAATTTATAAATACATACGTATGTAGTATGTTCTTTTTATACAACTTCATACAAAGGCACTCAAATTGTTATTTCCTCGCAGGTTGTTGATAAATAATTCACGTGCCCTCGTCCCTCATTTCTGTATTCTTTGATATGCCCAGGTGTAATACTGAGCTATTACTTCCTGCGTCCCACGGAAATTTCCATTATTGGGTGAGCCGAGAATCTCACCAGAGCTAGAAGAAGCTAAACTAGGTTACGCAAGAATCTTTCGATCTTTTCTGTAATTACTGAAAAAGTATTTTTTTGTTATTTCATTATCATATGTGGGGCCCTGAGTCGCGGCACCGCCGGTCATGGCCTTAATCTGGCACTGCGTATGAGTAACTTGTCCTAGCAACATATAGATTACAAAAACCATTCGCCGTTCGGAGGAAGCCCCTCATTTGTGTTATAACACAACCAATTGGAGGATAAGTTTGGCCAACGACTAAGCAAAAGCGTAAGCGCCAAATTTTTATTTATCTACCAGCAAATACCCGGCGTGCTTCACTGCGCCCTAAAACTATTTTTGTGTTGTTTGATACCCGTGTTCCAATACATATTTCATTTATTTTATTAATTTAATTATATAAAATTTTTAAAAAAATATTTTCGGAAGTAAACTTCCCTAAACTTCTTCAGATTGATGCCTAAAAACTTTTCGAACATGTGGCAACCTCCACAAAAATATTTTCAGCTGTAAGCCTTCTTAATTCTAAAAATTTGCTGATTTGGCTTCTGCTGCTCTAATAAAGAGCCCCCCATATTAATTTTTCTTTAACATCTATAATGTACAGACCGGCCTGTTACAATTTTATTATATGTATAGATTTATAATACAGAATTGAATTTAAAATTAAATACATTTGTATATAGTAGGGCCATTCTATTGTGACTAATGGGGTATTCCAGTCCAGAATGTGAACAATTGTGAATTATTACTATGTCAGCGGAACTTATATAACAGTGAATGATATTTTTTAACATATATAAGTACATAGATAACTAGTGTATAAAATTCATATCAAACAAATACCACACAATAAGTTTTAAAATTGATTTGTGAAACTGCGCAATAGTCAAACAAAGCTTTATTAAAAGGCTAAGCAAAATGCAGTTTAAAGTAATATTTGGTAAAAACACATTTTTGGAGGCACTGTAGCGAAAATGTAGCTATAAGAAACCTGCCTATATTCTAATTCTAGTGGGTATTTGATACACAACATGATTTAATAAAAAGTATTAAAAACCCAGAGATGTTTCAGCAAACGATTAATAGCTTTAGAAAATAGTTATAACAAGGCAAGGCTAAGATTTTGAAAAACTAAAGAAAAAATCAGTTGATACCAGAACTTTTAATATAATCCAAAATATTAATCCAAACAACTTTCAACTTATCGCATTTAATGTTCTTTTAAATGAAAGCCATACCTAATTTTAATAGGTAGCGTTTTCCATACACGACAAATTAAGGGGAGATATTCGATCTAACCGGCTTTATTCTGAATTTAAAAATTAAGAACGAATGATACAGATCTAACGGCGTCATGTTAAATATTTAACTCAAACATCTCCGAACTCGATTAATAAGTTCCACTTCATTAACAATGACTGCAATGGTTTTTAAACATTTACCAATATATGGTAATTGCTTTGAGCGTGTAATTATTATTTATAAACTGTTTATTTATAACATAAGGTGACCAATAAGATTTTATTAACTGCTTTAGCGCAGAAAATATTGTAAAAGATATTTTCAATATGAGAAAAAAAATTCTTTTCTATAAAAATACTTATACGTATAACCTCAATTAAGTAAATGTTTGAAAATTATTTATGTATACACTTAGGTAAATCGCTTAAGCAACCTGCAATATAATATTTGAATATTTTTATAAAAATTGCATACATGAAAATTACGAAACAAGTACTATACAAACTTGTAGGTATGTACATTAGACCGTATCACCTTATAAGAAAACAAAAAAGTTCGCCATACACCGTTGAGGCAATTTCGAATTTTTTGTGGAACCTAGGGTGGCCTTTTTTCAAATTCTACTGGAATCTTCGAAATACTTCCGCATCAAAAGTTTAATTTAAGTATTCACACCTGCCTCGTTATCAGGTTATCTGGTTGAAAATTATTATTCTCTAGTGTATTTTCTTGTTGTAAACTGCATAAAAAATATAACTACATAATAGAGCTCTTGTTAAAAATCGACTATCCGGCTATTCGGTTAGTCGACTAGTCGATTAGCCACTTTTTTGTCGGTTGATAGTCGAATAGCAATTATTCGATTAACCGCTCGAGTTCGACTAACCGTTCACTTTCCACTAACCGCTCACTATCGAGTAGTCTAAAAATCGACTAACCGTTTTTCACCATAAAATTATGATAATTAGAGTCTAATTTAGCATTTGACAATTAGCATAAGTATTTAAAAAAAAAAAAAACAATGTTTACTGAAAGAAAACAACTAGTCGAAAAATCGAAAATGAATGGATAGTCGACTAGTTGCTTGTGAGCGGTTAGTTGAAAAAGTCGAAAAGAAACGGTTATTCGATTAAGTGAAGTCATTAGTTTTTGAAACAACTTTTGCTATTCAACTAATCGATTAGTCGGCTAGTCGACTAACAAGAGCTCTACTACATAACCTGATAACCGGGAAAGTGTGAACACCAACATAGATTTTTCGTGAGCTTTAATTTACTGACATTGGGGTGGTACACCAGGGTGTTATGGATTAAGATGTTGTGCCTAAAAACTAAAACAGCGTACTTGAGGCCAATGAATTCTAGAACAAAAAATGTACTCGTAGAGACAAGAACTTCGATATATCTTAGTTAAAGATCCGGCTGTAAGTGCCGAATATATGGCGAAAAATTCAAAAAAAAGAAAAACTGCCCCACGTTGTACCAAATTGCCTTGCTAAATAATTTAGACTCAGGGGTGTATGGAAAATTTTTTTCGGGTCTAATGTGAACACATATGTATGCATGTACAAAAAATGTAACATTCATATTTCTAAATATCGAGAATAATTTAAATACAAAGCAAAGTGGGCGAAATTTCATCGAATATAAGAATTGGTATCTTGTACTTATGCCTAGTTAAATGAACTCTCAAAGGCAAAATTAATTGTAAGTGACACATCTGTCAAGCAATTTATTTTGGATATTGTGAAAATAATTTTGGGTACTAAAGCAAGATAACAATAAACGAAGAAAGCTTATAATTAATATTTCGAAAATATTTATCTATCAGGAAAATAAAACAGAAAAATTTTATGTATAGATAT
>NW_023461770.1:0-23189 GCF_013731165.1 Rhagoletis pomonella
TAAATAATACAATTCCTAAGGATTGTAAAAAGAAAATATTTAAAAAAAGAAGTTATTCGCGTGATTATTGTGTAAAGCAAAAAAGAAGAGAAAACACTCAGTGCTTATTATTTTTTTTTAAATAAAAATTAGAACACTTTTCACGTTTTAGTGGGGTACCGGCTAACATTAACGAATTGCGCGAACGTCCATTTTGATTCGTGATACGGTGTTGTTTGTGTAAAAATACCAGTCGCATTTACCGAAGCACAAGATTGATAAAATTTATCCCTTTCTTGCAAAGCACAGAATTTAGTATTTTCTCATTTTACTGGCTTTCACTTTTATTTGCATTTTATTAATCGCGTAACTTCAAGTAGATTTTGCGAAACTCCTTTGGATTCTTTTCACATTGCACTTGTCTATTATTAGTGGCGCGCTTGTACATATTGCTGATCACTTCACTGGGTTGTTTCCCCCATTTATTTGTTGGTTGCATAAAATCACAGCCGCGCTTAAACAAACACAATTTCTTCATAAGAAATTTTTAAAATAAACTGCATATTTTGAATATCAATTATTTACACACGTATATCACATATTTGATAAGTTGGGTGGCGAGTGACTTGCACATTTTTGCATATACGCACATACACATACGTAATTACGTATTCGACAGTCTTATTTGGCTGGAAAATAAATAAATCGTTATTTTAAATACACAAGTTATCCTTTGTTGTTCTTATAAGAATTAGACTTATTTCGGGCTAAGCGTTTTTAGTGGCAATCTTTTTCTACGAAGCGGCGATTCACACAAAGAAATCTTTTGTCTTGCGTCCACTTCAGTTGCCTTTGGTCAAAAATGGACACCTTTATTCGTCAGGCCGATTCAGTAACAGAATTCGAATCTGACTACAACTCTATGCAGCCATCAGAGCACACAAAGCACTCCTTAACTTTCCAAAAGGATGAATTAAAGGCTCTGTGGGAAAAGGTAAAAGGGTCTTATGATGAACTTTGGGCATCAAAAGAGCTCGAAACCAAAGACCTGACAGCAATTAAAAAGAAGTATAAAAGCACCTACTTCAGTTTTTTGCGGTGCCAAGCAGCAATGGCTGATCTTTTAGAGCAACTCGCAAAGACTGAAAAGGAAAGCGAATACAAGTCAGGTCGCGAGCTTAATATTCATCTCCCTCCTTGCGACACAGACATTTTTAAAGGAGATTATCTTTCGTGGCCACCGTTTAGGGATATGTTTACGGCTATATACATTCTAAATAAGCGCCTTACCCCAGTTGAGAAGCTGTATCACCTCCGGCAAAAAACTCAGGGGGAGGCCAAGGAAATAGTTCAGAGATCCCCATTAACCAACGATGGCTTTGGTGCGGCCTGGAAAAATCTCATTTAACTGCAGCACTTGTCATTCGAGACATCACAAGTTGCTCCATATGCCAATTCAGCCAAAAGCGACAAATGATCCATCGGGTAGCGTGGAATCTACTCCAAACCAGGCTCAATCAAGACGCGAATCTGAAAAAGGAAACATCAAATCGGTTACAAATGTAAATTCTTGTTACGCAAATAAAAGTAAAGGAGTTTTGCTAGGAACAGCACGCGTAAACATACACTATAATGGTATACATTTTTCGGCTAGAGCGCTTATAGATTCTGGTTCTGAGTGCTCGTTCATTACTGAGAGACTCAAACGGAGAATCAACCTGCCATCAAAACGCTTGCATGCCCAAGTTTCGGGCATCAATAACTCTGTATCTGCGCAGGTAAAAGAAGCGTGTGCTATTCAACTTCGGTCACCCACAGACACATTAATTAATATAGAAGCAATTGTGCTGGTTTTACCACAATTAACCGGGGATCTTCCGACTTGTCAGATAAGCGCAATGACGCGGCAATCGTTCCCAGACTTGGTCTTGGCGGACAAAAGATTCTTCGTCAATGAGCCAGTTGACCTGGTCTTAGGAGGAGATATTTACCCGCAAATAATTTTAAGCGGAATGAGGAAGAACGTATTAAATACGCTTCTCGCGCAAGAGACCGTGTTTGGTTGGATACTGACTGGTCGCGCGGACTCAGTCATCGTATTTTAACGAAATCACGTTGGACAAGCAGCTAGCTGCATTTTGGGAGCTGGAGGATGTCCCAAAGAAAAAAGGCATCAACGAAGATGATAAATACTGCGAAGAGCTCTTCAAAGCAACTACAACACGAAATACCGATGGAAAATACATTGTGTCTCTACCTTTTAAACGGGATTTTCCGAAAAATGTGTGCTTAGGACCTTCGCTGAAAAGTGCATGCTCTCAGTTCTACCGGAACGAGACGCGACTAGCGAAAAAGCCTGTCCTTCAAACAGAGTACAACCGGGTTGTATCTGAATACGAGACACTAGCACATATGTTAAAAATTAACAAAAACATTTCACCAGATTCAACGGACTGCTATTTTTTACCGCACCACGCCGTTTTAAAGGAAGAAAGTACCACTACAAAGGTCAGGGTTGTATTCAACGCATCATGCCCAACCGCTAATGGCACGAGTTTGAATGATGTCCTCCTTCCAGGTCCTGTACTTCAGGCCGATTTAACGATCCTCATACTCCGTTGGAGACTGTTCCAATACGTCTTCAACAGCGATATAGAGAAAATGTATCGGCAAATATTTGTAAATGAGAATCAAACGAAATATCAGCGCATAGTTTTTCGCACCTGCCCAAGAGAACCAATTAGCTTATACGAATTAAAAACGGTGACTTTTGGCATCAGCTGTGCTCCTTATCTCGCGATAAGGACATTGCATGAACTAGCTGATGAGGTCGAGAGCTCGTTTCCAATCGCATCCGAAATTTTGCGAAAGTGTATGTACGTGGACGACGTACTTGCTGGAGGACACAGCATCGAAGCAGCGATTAAAGCTCGAGAAGAAATACTACAGGTACTGGATTCAGCAGGGTTCCCATTAAGAAAGTGGACTTCGAACTCCAGTAAAATACTTGAAGGTATACCGAAATCTCATTTACTCACCGACGATTTTCTAGAGTTTGAAGAGTCTAGTACGGTAAAAGCACTTGGCATCAGATGGAATGCCAAATCTGACTACTTCTATTTCACAGCAAAACCAATAGAAAATCGTGACGTCATCACTAAAAGAGCGATACTTTCAGCTATCGCCAAACTGTTTGACCCGCTCGGTTGGCTCGCTCCAGTGGTAATTGTCGCCAAGATCATTATGCAAAATATTTGGTTGGAGGGAACTGGTTGGGACGATACCGTGTCTCCGACCACATTAGACCGTTGGCAGGCATTTATGCACGACTACATGGACATTAATACCATTCGCATACCAAGATGGGTTCACTTTACGCAAACATATGACGCCGAAATACATGGATTCAGCGACGCTTCGGAGAAAGCATACGCGGCGACTGTTTTCTTGAGAGTTAAGACTGCGGAAAGAGTTGTGGTCAGCCTTCTAATGGCAAAACAAAGGTAGCGCCCGTCAAAACAGTATCGTTACCCCGTTTAGAACTTTGCGGCGCAGTTTTGCTTTCGGAAACCGTAGAAGCGGTCGTCGAAAATCTGAGTCTTGGACATTTGAAAATAAATCTGTGGACAGATTCGACAATAGTCCTCGCATGGATCCGGAAACCACCGTGTTCGTGTTCAACTTTCGTTACTCACCGAATAACAAAAATTGTAGACAAGGTGGGAACCGAAAACTGGCGTCATGTGGATTCGGCATCAAACCCAGCAGATCTGGCGAGTAGAGAACTTTCGGCGAGTGATCTAGTCAACAACTCCTTGTGGTGGCAGGGTCCTTCTTGGTTACAAGAAGACTATTCGAGATGGCCAGCACAAGAATCGGACTTTGACACCACCATTGAAGAAAAAAGGGTGCATGTTCATGCAACAACAAAAGTAAAAGACTTTTACGACATTCTCGATCGATTTTCTGATTTATCACGGGCTTTGAGAGTTATATCTTATATTATGAGATTCTATCAAAGAATCAATCCCAAAACGAAATATTCCTTTAAAGCGGAGTCTCGTTCAATTTCGGCCAACGAAATTAAAACAACGACCCAACGCTTAATAACAATTTGTCAAAAACAATATTACAGCGAAGAGGTTAAAATCTGGAAAATCCATCGACGGAAAAAGTGAAATCCTGCCTCTTAACCCGTTCATCGACAAAGATGAGATTCTGAGGGCTGGTGGTCGTCTGAGCGCATCTAGCGATCTGTCCTACAATGAACGTCATCCTATCATTCTTCCGTATGGTTGTAGGATGTCCCGCCTCTTGGTCCAGTTTACCCATAAAATTTCCGTGCACGGAGAAAACCAGCTGATGCTGCGACTTATCCGATCGCAGTATTGGATTCCCAGAGTGAAAAACTTGATACGGTCCGTCATACATAACTGCAAGGTCTGCACGATCCACAAGAAACGGTCGCAAACTCAACTTATGGGAATCCTTCCCAAAGAACGCACAACCTTTTCCCGTGCATTCACAAACACGGGGTGGATTTCGCGGGCCCGTTCGACATCAAGTCCTACCGGGGCAGAGGATGTCGCATGTCAAAAGGCTACGTCTGTCTCTTCGTCTGTTTCTCGACGAAAGCCATTCACCTTGAAGCTACCAGCGACCTTAGCGCCGCGTCCTTTCTAGCCGCTTTCGCAAGATTCGTTGCTAGACGAGGATGTCCAAAAAACGTTTACTCCGACAATGGTACTAACTTTGTCGGAGCCTCACGATCTTTACGATCGGAATTCAAAGCATTTTTAGCTGAGGCACGCAATAGCACCCTCACTAAGTACAGCCATCAAGCCTTAGAGTGGCATTTCATACCCGCTGCGGCCCCTCACATGGGCGGTTTGTGGGAAGCTGGGGTGAAAAGTTTCAAAACCCACTTTAAAAAGGTCGCGTCCGACCACAAATATACTATTGAAGAGTTCACCACACTCTTATGCCGTATTGAGTCTTGTCTCAACTCACGACCACTAAGCCCCTCTTCAAACGAACCGTCTGACCTGGAGCCGCTTACCCCAGGTCATTTTCTGGTCGGCGGGCATCTTCTTGCCCCACCCGAAATCGATGTAAATGAAAGTCCAGCCTCAATCGTAAATCGATGGCAGAAACTGAAGGCCCTACACCAGACATTCTGTAGGAGATGGAAAATGGAATACCTCACCGAGATGCAGAAACGCATTAGGTGGAAGCATCCACAAACCAACTTAAAACAAGGGGACCTGGTCGTTGTTAAAGAAGAAAACCTGCCACCAAACGAATGGAGATTGGGCAGAATAGTCAAGCTACACCCAGGTTCCGACAACCGAGTAAGAGTAGTCGACATCGAAACAGCTAAGGGAGAAATCAGAATGCCAATTGCAAAATTGGTCCTACTTCCGCCCTACAACGAAAATAGCACCACCTCGCAGTAAACTTCCTACCTACTCTGTATTCCACTTCACAAAACCCACCTATTCCACTTCTTACTCCCTACGCAATCCCACATCTCAAATGTCAATGGCGTTTCAGAGTTCAGCATTCTCAAACACCAAATATTCCAGCAACAGAATTATCGCTATGAATAATTTCAAGAGCGCATCTCAAAAACATGAATACTTAAGTAATATAAAAGCATCTTCTGATTCCGTCACCCAGAGTTTTTATAGCATAATAACAAACTCCTATTTAAACACAATGACATAAGACACATATTTATATATGCCATATACATATGTACATATAAGTATACATAGGCTTGTTATGACGACACCCATATCAGAACAGTATTTACTCAAACTCAACAAATTTTTGAAGGTAAACTCATTCATTGGTTTTTTTTTATATGAATAATTCATATGCCGTTTTGAATGAATTCATGCAGCCCTCTACTTCGTATGCACGAAAAATTGTATTGCAGGGATTCAAATTAATAAAAATCAGTGTTTTTGCTCGACATTCGAATTTATTCTGTTTTCTATAAATTCGAATATTTTCATTCAACCGACGTTAAGATAATTGTTCCTATATTCTAATTTGCTGCTTAATTGCTTAATTTTTTTCTACAGTTCCTATCAAACGAAAGCAAAAACCAGAAATGAAATTTCATGAACTATGTGGTAGTTTAAATCTACACTGCAGTCTTTATGTTCCTTTAGTTCACAAGATCATAAGAGACTGCATCTGGAATATCATGAGCTGAATTAGGGTGCATGAGCCATTTCAAAACCAAGACTGTAGCTTCCAGTGGCGGTAGAGTTTGTGCAGCAGCCCAAACAAGACGATTCAAATTGTGTTTATTTGAGAGATTGGAGCCTTCTGCATTTGGGACAAACCCTACGCGTACACTACTTCCAGATCTAACGAATCTCAGAGCATTAATAACTCACGACCCTCGGTTTGTTCAATATCAGCAATAACCCAAATAGTTAGGAAGTGTAGTTTAGCGTTACCAATATTTTTGGTTGAATGTTTACCGATGAAACATTTTAAATTAGTCAAAAGAGTCGCCGTCATATCTCGATTTGAGAGTTGGCCCAGACCCCGCAGGTTCGTTAAATCTTTGCTTTCATGTCCAGAAAAATCGAGAAATTCAGAGGCTTCATTACTAAGAATGCGTTGATTTAAGCGTGGCATTACATGATCCTGATTCATTAAGTAATCAATAACAGAATCAGAGTCTGTTAAATCTCCTTTATATACCGCTTTCTGAAAAATGCTAGCCTGTTGAATAATTTCTGAAAATATCGCTTCTTCGAATTCACTATCAGAGGATAATAAATTTTGTTGCATAGGTACACCATTAAGTAATGCTTGTGGGGAATCAACAAAACCTAAACGCTCAATGAATTCCGCCGACAATTGTTGACCATAGTCATAATCGGAGTCTTCTCCTAGAATATCATCAATGTTACTGCCATATAAATTACTAAACAATTTCTCTGTATATAATAATTTAAATTAAAAAGCCGAAGAGACTTTTACGGCTGAATTGTCTGTTTACAAAATATTCCCAGCTAGTAAACTGTGCCCCGTTTTAAGTTGATACATATTTGTACATTTTGAAACTCCATAAACAAAATTATAACGTGATCGCTAGTTTTACAACAGCCGATTTCTAATAAATCTAATGTAGAACCAGCTTTTATAGTACATGACTTGTGGAATTCACTGTAAATGGTATGCCCCAGGTATAAGCAGCAGTTAAAAGGGAAAACATAGAATCAGTTTTTCGTTTTTGTTTTAAAATTTCCAAAATAAAGTGGTTTTTTTTGTTTTAAATTTCTTCTAATCGGTTACGAATTACATTTGTCAAGCAGCTTGGTATGCTTTTTTTTGTTAAATAAAATGCCAAGCTTATAGTGGAAGAAACGGAAACACAAGCAAGTGGTAGCTAATCAACGGAGAGTGCACACCGAGGACATTTAAATATTATACATATAAACAATACACTCTTCCAACGATATTTAACGATATTTTGTGTTATACATACGGTGACCATAAATATGGATTCAAAATGAAGGACAATTTTTCAAAAATATGCCTACATATATTAACGTAGCATAAAAATATCAAAAGAGTATTTATGATTCTAATTTCTTAATACATTTTAAACTTTAAAAATGAATCACGTTTTCTTCATCGATATTAATCTTTTTTTTTACATGAATATTTATAAAAGTATCGCACGACATATTACAATTACAATAGCTTACACGAAAAGTGAAAATCTTTAAAATATTATTTTATAGGCAAATGTTGAGTCGTTCAAAACGGAAACAATAAAATTTTTTTGTTTTTTTGGTACTTTTCGCAGTTATTTGTCAAAAATCGACGTCAAGAATCGACGTAAACGACGAGTTACAAAGTTCCCTTTACAGGAATATATAATTTGTGCAGATTGCGCTCCATAGCATCTACATTTCTACATTTCTTTGGCTCAAAATTTACTGTAGTGATATATCTTCCTTATCGAATTTTTAAAATAATGAAAAAAAAATATTCAAATGAATCTGCGTATTTGATTGAAAATCTCACTTTCCTCGACTTCGACGACAAAATGCAAATGGTAATGATAACTTGCATTGAGGTCGCCACAAGTCATATATTTTAGTAAGAGGCACATCAATACCCTTCGAGTTGTAAGTCGCTTACGTTGATTGTGAGATTTTTTCATGAGATATTGAAGAAAAGCTATGAAAAGTGCCAAAAATCACTTTTTTGAAAAAATCCATCCATTGTCCGATAATTTTAAAATAACGAATAAAATGCGGGACAAATGCAGGACACTTGGGGAAAATTCAGTACATTTCCAGGTTTTTCAGATTTGAAAAACTACGCAGGATCGCCCTTTGAAAAACAGTACGGTCCTGCAAAAAAAAAAAAAAACAGAACGGATGGTCACCGTAGTTATACATACATATATGTATATGCACATATTTCAGTTGCTACAATAATAAATTTTTGTATCACTTCTGGCGCCCAACGTGGGGCGTCCCGACGATGTCGGAGTCAACCCAGACTAAGCAGGAGATGGAAACACACATTCCGGAGTACTTAAATTTATTACCTCCTTCCGAATGTAATTTATTAAAGAATTGGCTGCACACCTTACGCCCATCTATCGGCAATGGGGTGTCAGCAGGCTCTGAAAGGGTAACTCGACTCCTAGAGTGCCACATATACCCTACCATACAGATACTGAACCAAAGCCGGGACAAATCAAAATTTCATATCAGTCGTGTAATCGCAGAAGTGCTGCATATATTATTAGCACAAAATGATAGTAAATGTAGGGCAGCGTTCATTAATTTCATCGTAAACTTACCACCACACGAGGTTATTTTCCGTTGCCTTTTTTTTTCTTGGCCTTAGTTAAAATTTGTCCATGCAAGGCCTTTTTTGCCAAATATGACCAGTTCGGATTCAGTAGCTTTTTCCGTATGCGGGCTTATCAGCTGAGTTTGCTTGGCATTTAATTGCCTTTCAGTAACACCCACGGCTGTTGCGCTTGCATATAACCATTGCCTTGGCGAGAAATTGAAAGCAAATGTCGAATGCCATCACGTAATTTGGCCTTTTCAAGTGAGTTTACATAGCCACGGACTTCACGATTTATAAGTGCCAAAAGTACGAGTTCGTCCTTGGTTAGGGTCATGGCTTGTGTGACGCCATCAAAGTTCTTTTCGCAAAAGACTAACGCACGATTTACAAAATTGCCCAGATTGTTTAGCAAGTCGGAATTATTACGCGCCGCTAAGTCATTCCAACTAAAGCTAGAATCTTGTCCTTCGGGACGCGCACAAGCAAGGTAGAAACGCCATATATCAGCAGGTATACCAGTTTCCTCAATCATCATTACCGAATACGCCAATGCCACGACTTTTACAAATCGTTTGAAAAATTGAAATTGTTGCTCGGAAATGACCAATGTGGAATACCGGCAACAGCCACGCTTAATTGTCGAATCTGAAAATGAAATGAATGAATTGAACAACACTAATAATTTAATAATCACAACAAACTTACCACGTGCCAAATCCAGAATGAAATTTTCAGTCATTCAGGAAGTTATTGCTGTGTCAAAACTTTGACATACGGTATTAGCTCAACGTTTGACATATGTGATTGGGCGAATTGCGAGCCTTCATAAGAGTAGGGCAAGCAGCACCATCTGGTTGTCAGGTGCACAACTTGATAATAAACTGCGAGAAAAAAATTCATTTTGTGATGCATGCTATACAGTGTTGCCAGGTGATTATATTGAGAAAGCGTCAGTTTGGTTATCAAAAAAACGCCTTTTGCATGTAAAAATCGTCAACATGTAATAAAAATTTTTAATAAACTGAACCAGGAAGCCTTTGGATTTTTTTTCATTTATGCTAGCTTCTGATGCTGTATGTAAGAATAAAAAGTTTTACGTTTTTTTTTTTACGAATTTAAAAATTCGCATTTCTTTAACAAAAATATTTTTAATTGGAATAAAATCACAGGTTTATCGTCTTTTTTTTGTTCTCAAACTGCAACTTAACTATGTGCATTAAAAACTGTTCATACTCACTTAGTTTCTACCTGGCAACACTGATGTACTATTTACTGGCTTAGCTCGGTCTCGAACCCATAGTGAGGAAATTTTCTTTCGCCGTGCCAGGCCAAGTGGTGAAACTCACCACAAATGACACCTTTTACGAGATTACAAATTTCACGGTGTGTTCGGGGAAATAGTGATCGAAAAGTTTGTACTACATAAAGGTCTGTTCGATGCAAAAGCAAATGGCAACAAATGTAATGGAATAAAATCTTATAGCGATGGTCACCTTCCACAGATCTGTTTTAACCCAAATACGAAACCTTACGCTCAAAGTCATAGAAAATAAAGAAGACTTTAACCGCTTTTTAAATTGAAGCTTTTTTATAAAAACGCCACTTTGTAGAGCTTAGTAAGTCTATTTATTTTTTAAGAGTAAGACCATTAGTCTATACTTAATACCGCACAAGTACGCGGAGACTGAAAGTCTGAATTGGCCCAGTTTTGTACTTCACCAAGTCAAAACAAATTAAATAAATAAACAAATAGTATATATATATATATATATATATATATATATATGTACATAAGTATATCAGACGTATATATAAAATGTGCTTTCACGAGACATACAGGCATACATATATTCGCCACTTGCCACCCAACCCAAAACTAATAGTACGTAACTTTTTACACCTACGGACATAACTACGAGACTCATTTACAGAATGACTCGTTTCTCGGCTAATCGCGCACATGCGGAAGAACGCGCTGATAAATTCACGGTTCTATGCCGGCTATGCGGCGGAGCGCATGGCATTCGACTATGCCCCCTTTACCGCGGCAAAGCGGTCGAAGCAAGGCTGCGTGCAGTCCTGCTGCATAAATATTGCCCAAACTGCCTCTCGCCGTTCCACCGCCTCGACATGTGCAGCAGCACGGATCGATGCCACCGATGTCGCGAAAAGCATCACACCTCGCTCCATCTCGATGACTGCGAAGACCAAAGGCACCCAGCGAACGAATCAACGACGGCGAGAGCTCGGACGGGGCACTCTCTATCGACGTTACGGAGCAGACGAAGTCGTGGGCGCAGCAGGTCGAAGAGGAGGAGTTGGAGGGGTCAGAGAGGACAGACTCTTCCCCACATGAGCCACAAAAGCGCAACTCTGGAACTGGCACACCGAGACCGTTAGACAAGTTACAACCACGCGCGGGCGACAGCAACATCAATAGTCGTGCCTTACAACGCGCTCCACCGACCGGCTTCCGAACGGGCCGCCTAGTGCAAAGCGCCATATCAACGCCGATCATTCGTGCGCTTATCCCCATCGCGCCGACCGCAATAGTGCGGATTGAATCAAGGGGCCGCCTTCATTTGGTTCGCGCAATGATTGACCCTTGCGCACCAAACTCATTGGTTGATTCGGAACTGGTGAGAGATCTCCAACTGGAACGCAACGGATCAGGACGTCTGCAGCGTTGCACGGTCACCATGCGAGGAAGATACAGCAGCTCCGACCGCATTACGACACAAGCAGTTGTGCTGGACCACCATATACGTCTGAGTCCACCGTCGAACCTGGACCCTAAGGTTGCGGCCCCGTTCCAGTTCATGCGCTTGGCGGATCCGCAATTCTTCCGCGCGTCACCAATACGCCTCACACTGGGCCTCGATCTGCATGCGCAGATGATGGTGAGCGGGACCCCCCATCCACCGTGGGTGGTCTCCTGGTCCAGGCGACCATATACGGTCTGGTTGTTTCGGGAGCCTGCCAACCATAAACGTAGAGATTAAGAAGACAAAACCACACATACACACACACTCATCACACACATACCTAAAAATTTAAATAAAAAAAGTGCATTGAAATTTCAAACCACGTCTGTTTCAATTAACAATGTCCTTTTCTCCACAGCCTCAGATGAACCGGTCGCGACGAAAGCGTTGGCGAATAAGCAGCCCCGCGCAGTACAAAATCCGCGCTGCATATTATAGTTAATCCTTAAGACTTTCCTCACGTGCGTGTGACGGTTGAGACGCGACTCCTTTTCTTTTTCATAGCTTGCTTACCGCAAGGGGGCCGGTATGTTTAGGTCCGCGACCTAAATATATTGCACCACCCTAATCCGCGTTTTGTCACTTGATGTAAGAGCACACAAACACATACACAAGTTATGGCTATCTTTCCAGCCGCTAACAAAAAGCCCCCCTGTACGGTAACTTATTGGAGGGGAAACTTAACGAAAGTTACTGTGCGGTGGGCTACATCCCTTTTCGTTTGTTGGCACTTTTTCACTTCTTAGAAGACAGCAAGGAGATCACGTCAGCCATCACACCACGTTCGGTAAGCCAACTCTTGTGTTTAGGCCAACGGCCTAAATTTGTCGCAGCATTTTCGACCCACCCTAATGCTTAACATAACTTCATTATTATGTCAACTGTCGAACTGTTTACCACTATGTTACTTATGCTAAAATGTCCCTTCGGTAAATATACAGTTCGACAGGCTACAGTAAGAATAAATTTAAACCGGTCACTTACTTGTTTTCCGAGAGTGAATCCAAGAGGACGCGTTCCAGCCATTGTGTTCCTGAGTCAAATCAAAGGTAACCTGTAAAACCAAATATATACATACATATATTAATACCAATATCGATATTGAATAAACACGAATTTATATTTAAAATTAATACAAACGTTTTTGCTTTATTTCTTATTCCAACAAATTAAATCGGCCACGACCTTGCTCAAGCGTTGTGCCGGTTTAACATACTGGTCCTTCAACGCCGTAACATTTTCCACTTGCCAGCGCCCAGCTTTTGAGCCAATCCGAAGATTCCAATTTGAGCCTATCTGAAGCAGCCGTACATTGCAGCAGCAGCTACAAAATTTTTGCACAAAGCAACCAAAGGAGCTTCCAGCATCAACAGCAAAAACACACACACGAACACCGACACCTGTTAGATAAATAAAGTCATCAATTTTTTAAATTAAAGGTACGTGGGTCAAATTTCACTGCACTTAGATTATCTTGTGTAGCATTTATTTAGTTAATAATCAAGAATTCGTGAGTGATTTTGTGAAAAATTTAAAGTTTTAATTGCAACCGAAGTGCTAAGTGACACACACACACGCACATATATATGTACATACATTTGTGGGCGCTAAAGCCATTTAAATATTAAACAAGTGTGATCGGGCATAAAAAAAAGGCAGTGTTTTGTTTTGCTTTGGAATTATCGCGAAACAATTTGCAAGAAGTTTCTTTACGGTGATTAATTCGAATAGTTTAATTTTTGTTAATCATATTTTCCTTGGTGACTTGCATTTTAGTACCGAAATTTACCAACAACAACACTGCACTTGTATTCGGTTTACATAACCAAACTTTTCACTGCACCGAACTTTGGTACTTGCAATATTTCCTTTTCACAAAATCACTTTCGCGTTTGCATTTAATTTATTAAAAACCAATACAAATTTTGGCACTATTTCTAATTAGTCAAGTGGTGTGTTTTTCCATATTCATTATTTATTTGCACTTGGCATATAACGCGCTTGTACATAAGAATATATACACATACATACATATACAGATCTCACTGGTTTGGTTGGCGAGCAATTTCTTGTGAACAAACAAACATACATACATACGTATACTTAAAACGCATTTATATTGCTAAATCGGTGTTAATAAACATAGAAAGTTCACAGATACAATTTAAAGGAAAAATAGAGAATTTTTATTACTTTGTGGTTGAATTGGTGGTATTTTGGTGGTGCATTCTGCTTATATACATTGGGTATATAGTTTGGGGTTACCTTGACATAGGATTTTCTTCGTGTGCTACCTTTACGGTTGGAAAATCGGCTTCTTTTGAGTCAGTCTCTCATAGTGATACTTCCAAAAATTTCTTGTGAAGTTGTTATTTCGCAAATAAGTGAAAAAATTAAATAAAATGGAAACATACACCCGGTTAGCAGATTCGGTCATTGAATTTGATACAGAATTTCTGAGCACTCCCACAGGTGAGCACACCAAACATTCGCTGAAAATTCAGCAAAGCGAGCTTAGTGTACTGTGGGAGAAAGCCAAAGCACTCTTTGACGAAGTTCTGACTACCGAATCAACTAGTGCTAAAGATGTTAGCGCTATAAGAAAGAAAAATAAGATCTGATATGCAGCTTTTGTCCGGTGTATGACAAAAATTAACGAATATTCCGAAAAGTTGGAAAAATCAGAAAAGGAAAGTGAAGAGATGTCACTCGCTTCGCATAGTTTGCATCTTCCACCTTGCGATATTGACGTTTTTAAAGGTGATTATTTGTCGTGGCCAACTTTTCGTGACATGTTCACGGCAATTTATATCTTGAACAAACGGCTTACACCCATACAGAAGCTTTATTATCTGAATCAAAAAACGCAGGGTGAAGCCAAAGAAATTGTCAAGAAATGCGACTTAACGAATGAAGGCTTTAACACAGCCTGGAAGAATCTTTGCGATAGATACGAAAATAAGAGGATCCTAGTTAACACTCAGTTGAAGATTCTCTTCAACTTGAATACAGTTGATAGTGAATGTGGAAGCTCAATAAAGAGATTACAAAGGGATATTAATAATTGTATATCATCCCTAGAGAGTCACCAGATTGACATTTCAAACTGGGACCCTATTATCACGTATCTGTGTTCTACTAAACTACCTGAGGAAACCCTTTCGCTGTGGGAACAATCGGTAGAAAATAAAACAGAAATATCCAAGTGGTCAGATATGGACCGATTCCTTTCAAGCAGGTTTCAAACGTTAGAATCGGTTTCAGGTTTAAGAGGAATCAAGACTTCGAAGTTTTCAAAAGTGCCAAGTCATAAGCATTCCTCTGAACCCTCTCACAAGAAACTTGGCGTTTTTCAAACTAGTGTCGCCAAATACATGTGCAAAATGTGCCAAAGCAATGAGCATAGAATTCATATGTGCCCAAAATTTCTGAAGATGTCTGTAGCTGATAGAATCTCCTTTGTAAAAACGAACAATAGCTGTTTTAACTGTCTGTCTTTCGGACATTCGGTGTCGAAATGCACGAGTTCTTACAACTGCGCCAATTGCCATTCTCGACACCATACGCTCCTACACAATCAAACAGCACCGCCTAAAACAGCTACCAGGGAAAATACTTCTAATCCTGCGGACAATTTACCATCGACTTCCAGACAGGCACAATTGAGGAATCAAGCTTCAAAGGGGAAAAGTAACCAAGTAAAAAAGGTGCAATCACATCACGCTAATACTAGCAAAGGTGTTTTACTCGGCACTGCTCGGGTTACTATTCATTATAATGGCACCAACTATGCTGCTAGAGCTCTAATTGATTCTGGCTCTGAGTGTTCCTTCATTACGGAGAGGCTCAGACGCAGAATCATCTTGCCCACAAAGAAAATGCATGCTCAAGTTTCGGGCATCAATAATACGGTTTCTGCACAGGTAAAAGAAGCGTGTTCTATACAGTTGCGGTCACCGATTGACCCATTCATTTCAATTGATGCTATTGTGTTAGTGCTACCAACTCTTACCGGGAATTTGCCAACTTGCGACATTAGCGCACTAACACAACAAGCTTTTCCTGATCTCATCCTGGCAGATAAAAGGTTTTATGTAAATGAGCAAGTCGATCTTGTCTTGGGAGGGGACATATATCCCCATATAATTTTGAGTGGCATTAAGAAGAATGTTCTTAGTACTCTTCTGGCACAAGAAACAGTGTTCGGTTGGATACTGACTGGTCGTGCTGATGCAGTCAACCCAACCAACAATAATAGAGTATCGTTCTTCAATGAAGTGGCCCTAGACAAACAGCTAAGCTCTTTTTGGGAACTTGAGGATCTTCCACGAGATAAAACTGCAACAGCTGAGGAAGCAAAGTGCGAGGAGCTTTACAAGTGTACAACACAGCGGAATCCAGATGGGAGGTACATCGTGTCGCTTCCTTTCAAGGCGGAGTTCCCGGCTGATATAAACTTAGGGCCATCACTCAAAATCGCGTTTTCTCAATTTTACAAGAACGAAACTCGACTTAGAAAAAATCCAGACTTACAGAGGGAATATAACAAAGTCATAATGGAATACGAGACAATGGGCCATATGTCTAAAGTTAATGCAATTCAGTCAGCAGATGCAGTCGACAGTTACTATTTACCACATCACGCTGTGGTAAAAGAAGAGAGTACTACGACAAAGGTTCGGGTGGTTTTCAATGCTTCGTCGTCTTCAGCCAATGGTGTCAGCCTGAACGATATTCTTCTTCCAGGGCCAGTGCTTCAGTCTGATTTACCAGTGTTGATTCTCCGCTGGAGACTTTTTAGATACGTCTTCAATAGCGATATTGAGAAGATGTATAGGCAAATTCTTGTAGACGCCAACCAAACGAAGTACCAACGAATAATTTTCCGTACGTGTCCAAACGAACCAATTAGTATTTACGAACTAAAGACGGTTACTTTCGGTATAAATTGTGCTCCTTATCTCGCGATAAGGACATTGCTCCAGCTAGCTGATGACTCAGAAAGCCTCTATCCTATAGCCTCAAACATTTTACGAAAAAGTATGTATGTCGACGACGTTCTTGCCGGAGGACATACTATTGACTCCGCGATAAAAGCCAGGGATGAGATTTCCGCAGTTTTAAAATCAGCTGGTTTTCCACTTAGAAAATGGACGTCGAATTGCAATAAAATATTGCAAGGCATACCAAAAGCACATCTGCTGAGTGAAAATTTCTTAGAGTTTGAGGACACAAGCAGTGTAAAAGCCCTAGGTATAAGGTGGAACGCGCATTCCGACCAATTTTATTTTATAGCCAAGCCAATAGAAGATAACGTCAATCCAACGAAGAGAGCGATATTATCAGCCATCGCTAAACTCTTTGACCCGTTAGGTTGGCTAGCTCCAATGATAATTGTCGCGAAAATACTTATGCAGAGCATATGGTTAGAGGGTACAGACTGGGACGAGACGGTGTCCCCAACAACACTAGATAGATGGCAGAATTTCACGAGAAACTATCAGGAAATCAATAATATAAGGATACCACGTTGGGTATCTTTCTCACCAACGGAAAAGGTAGAGATTCACGGATTCTGCGACGCATCCGAAAAAGCGTACGCTGCCGCAGTCTACTTACGCGTGGAAAAAGAGGATAAAGTACTTGTAAATCTGCTATTAGCAAAAACTAGAGTAGCGCCAGTCAAAACAATTTCTTTGCCTAGATTAGAACTTTGCGGGGCGGTATTACTGTCAGAAATAGTCGAATCAATCACCAAAAATCTTGAATTAGGCCACCTAAACATACATCTGTGGACTGATTCGACGATTGTTCTGGCATGGATACGCAAGCCCCCCATGTTCGTGGTCAACCTTCGTTGCCCACCGAATTACAAAAATCTTAGACAAAGTAGGGAACTTGAACTGGCTTCACGTCGATTCAGCTACGAATCCCGCAGATTTAGCAAGCAGAGGCATACTGGCGAACGAATTGGTCAAAAACTCTTTGTGGTGGCAGGGACCTTCTTGGCTACAAGAAAATAGGGAAAATTGGCCAACCCAAGAGACAGACTTCACCACGAGCATTGAGGAAAAAAGGGTGCACGTTCATGCAACAACATCGACAGACAAAATCAATGACATTCTTGACCGGTTTTCTAGTTTACCGAGGGCTTTGAGGGTGATATCTTATATATTGCGTTTCTTTCAAAGAACCCATCCGAAGACAAAAGCTTCTTTTCAGTCGGAATCTTGCTTAATTTCATCTAATGAAATTAAATCAACGACTACTCGCCTGATTAAACTTGCTCAGAAGCAACATTACGGAGCAGAAATCGCGAAACTGAAAACTAAAGAATGCATTGAGTCTAAGAGTGAAATACTTCCTCTTAATCCATTTCTGGATAAAGATGATGTGCTGCGGACGGGGGGTCGTCTTGGCACATCTCTGGATCTAGCGTACAACGAACGGCATCCCGTTATACTCCCATACAATTGTAGATTATCCCGTCTGATTGTCCAATTCATCCATGAAACTTCTCTCCATGGTGAGAATCAACTAATGTTGCGTCTCATACGAACGCAGTATTGGATTCCGAAGGTGAAAACGATGATAAGGTCCACAATCCATAACTGCAAGATCTGCACTATCTATAAAAAACGCGCGCAAGGCCAACTTATGGGGATTCTTCCACAAGAGCGAACAACCTTTTCGCGACCATTTACCAATGCTGGGGTGGATTTTGCTGGACCATTTGACATTAAGAGTTATCGTGGACGAGGCTGCCGAATGTCAAAGGGTTATGTGTGTCTATTTGTCTGCTTTTCTAGCAAGGCCATTCATTTAGAGGCCACAAGCGACCTAAGTACTCAATCGTTTTTAGCAGCATTTTCCAGATTCGTTTCCAGACGAGGGTGTCCAAAAAATGTGTACTCAGATAATGGGACAAATTTCGTAGGAGCATCACGGGCTTTAAAAGCGGAACTAAAGGCATTTCTATCCGACGCGCGGACGAATACGTTATCAAAATATGCCCATCAGGCATTGACTTGGCATTTCATACCTGCCGCAGCTCCGCACATGGGTGGTCTGTGGGAGGCAGGTGTGAAAAGCTTTAAAAGCCACTTTAAAAAGATCGCGTCTAATATGAAGTACACATTTGAGGAATTCAACACTCTACTATGCCGAGTTGAGTCGTGTCTCAACTCACGTCCGCTGAGCCCAGCTTCCAATGAACCATCTGACCTTGAACCCTTAACTCCAGGTCATTTTTTGGTAGGCGGACACATCTTGGCTCCACCAGAACTAGATGTGAACGAAAACCCAGCCTCGATCGTCAATCGGTGGCAGAAACTCAAAGCCTTGCATCAAAACTTCTGCAGGAGGTGGAAAACGGAGTACCTTACCGAACTACAGAAACGAATAAAGTGGAAACATCCTAAATCCAACATAAAAGTCGGAGACATGGTGGTCATAAGAGAGGATAATCTTCCACCTAACGAATGGAGATTAGGAAGGGTGGCTAATTTGCACCCAGGTTCTGACAATCGAGTTCGTGTTGTAGAGGTCATAACTGAAAAGGGTAGAGTGACAAGACCCCTTGTCAAACTAGTACTACTACCACCCTATACCACGGATAACGATGAAACTATGGCGTCTGTATAAATCCATACGAAAAAAAAAAACCCTTCCACCTACCACACCTTTCCATATTGAATTGAAATTCAAAAATAAATTTGCATACTTAATGAAATTGAACCATTAAGACGATAGTTACATTTAGACACACACTGTTCAATAAATTTGGTAGAAATTGCTAGGAATTTTTTCATGTCGTTAACGTTTTCGTATGCGAAAACAACTTGCCAATGAGAAGAATCGCTAATTGTACATATTGCTATTTCAAAGACGTAAACAACATGAAATTAAAACCAATTCTAGCTATACCGAATGAGAAGTAACGTACTTAATGTTTAAATTTCATTAATTTTTTCCATCTACGTATGTAAATTTATTTAACAAAATCACATTACACCAGTCACCATGGAACGGCCCGCGAGCAGAGTAGGCTGGTTTACATTAATAATACAATAGGAGAACAAAGAAACATTTTAATTGTAAAGCACTTACCCCCTTTTTCCTTTCGTCTCGGCCGATCTTTTTTCTTTGGTCGTATGGTGGCCGGTTCTGCTTCAAAGAATTCACCTTCCACTGGGCATTGTGGATAGCGCATATTGCCGGCCATCCTGGCTGCATCTGCAACACCATTCCTTCGATGCGTTAATCCATGTCCTGTGCTGCACATTCTTTTATAAACAACAAAAAAAAACAGCTTTAAGCAGATCCCCGTCATAATTTCAAACGCATTCACCCGTCATACATATACACGTATTAAATTTCTTTCGATATTTCCAGCTCAACGTATTTGCCGGCGAACGCAATTTATTTCATTTCATTTTAAATTACACACATTAGTTATCTGTAACCCAGTACAGTAGCGCAGCAGCAATGACACAATGATACCAACACACTGTGTCAACACACAAGCATACGCGCTATTGACCATCCCTAAGGCAAAAGTATGGAATGTGCCAAAATTGTGCCGTTCATGCGTTGAGCTGCATTTCATACATACATATGTATGTATGTATGTACATATATACATACATGTACTGAAACTACAACTCTAAGGCAAAAGTATGGAATGTGCAAAAAATGTGCCGTTCAGGCGTTGAGCTGCATTTCAAACATCCATAAGTATGTATGTATGTACATATATGCATACATGTACTGAAACTACGACGGTATAAAGGGGTTGTCAGACGTTGTAGTGCAATATCTTTTCGGATAAGCTGTCACAGTGGGAAATTTTGTAGTGTATGCTGAAATTAGGTTTATTTCCAAAACGTTTTTTTGACAATTATTCCAAATTACCATGTTTATTTCTTCGCATGTAGAAATAAATTTTATCCCTCCCGTCTGACACACCCTTAACGCGAACAACTAGTACAACATGTACATATGTATGTACATATTTGTATATATAAGGCACTTTTACACAGAACTTTACGTGAATTAAATATCGCACCGGTACTTCGGTACCTATGTTTCTCAATACCTATGTATGCACATATGTTTTATTACGCACGTTTTTCTTTGGGTTCGAATTAACTTTAATTTACGCATTTTTATTTAACAATAATTTTCCGCCTTTATTCCTTCATTGAGGCACTGTTTTTTGTTTTCGCATATTTGTTTTGGTTGTATGTACATTCGCACTACTTACACATTTAATTACCTGGAGTTATCACTAAGTAAAGCTGCTTCAAACACCAACGGGTTGTTTTTATTTTGCTACACTCGCGCCGCTTTTTTATGGTTTTTGCCAATCCACAAGCACAAATATTTTACCGGCACCGCACAACCGCACAACCGCACTTGTAGTAAACACAATATATATAACCTTGTTTGTGAATGACAGGCGGCCTTTCACGGAAGTGGGTTATCGATAACATGAGAAATAAGTTCGATACTTTACAGAGTTACCTTGAGAGTATTTACACTCGGGCTGCACTTGCAAGTTTCTGTACCCAGTCTGCGTAAAATTTTGCGCAAATTAGCTTGCATTGCATTAGTTGGCATTGATGTGATTGCAGTAAATGAAATTATGAGTGCTTTTTTTTTTCATATAGAGGGGGTGGGTAGTAATAAATAACACATAATTATTTATTATTATCTATTTTTCAATTGCATAAGTTTTTCATTGATGCAATTTAATGCGAGCACAGAGACTGACGAAAAAGAAAAAAATGATAATTGCTACATAATAATTTGTTTCCACCATACTTTTCGTGCCATCTCCATGTCAGGTAATAAACCCACTTACCTCTTGCAACCCTGTTGTACCAACCATAAAGGCATGTATGCACGGTCAAACCACCTATCAATCATTAAGGGGTCATAACACTGTGCACTTTTAGTCAGTTAACGAAATTACGGAAAAAACCGTATATGCTCCATCTCGTTTCAATATTGCTCGCCATTCCAAAATCGATCATTTTTGTCGGTGCGCTACATACAAGATTATTTCAGAAGATGACTCGCTTCACTAATGTACGCAAACAAGCTGAGGCAAATAATTACCCGCTGACGTGCAGATTATGCAGCAACAAGCATCCCTTAAGAGTATGCCCAATATTTCGTGCCAAAAGACCAGAAGAACGCCTGCGTGACGTTCTGATCCATCGCTATTGCACGAATTGTTTATCGGGGATACATCGTGCAGCACACTGCACTAACCCAGGGAGATGTCGACGCTGTAACGAAGAACACCACACCATGCTCCATATTGACAACGTGAGCGATGGATCAAGACGTCAGCGACGATCAAGGAGGCCAATAATCAACAATGACAGTGATGATGCGCTTTCACTAGATGCGTCTGAGGTCGGAGCGGAATCGAATGCTTTCCGCCCAGACCTGGAGGAGGAAGAAATGCCAGTCGCTGGAGCGGAAACTAATGCTTTCCGCCCAGATCTAGAGGAGGGCGATATGCCAGAAACTGGAGCGGAAACTAGCGCTTTCCGCCCAGAAGAATCAACCGGAATGGAGTCAAACGCACTCCATCTGGACTCGGCTAGTGAAGTGGAGCTGGAACCCCAGCGCTACGGGCAGCTCTTGAGATATGAGCAAAGAGAGCTAAGCGGAATGGAAATGAGAACTTTCCAACCGCGAAACGAATGGCATAGTCTTCAAACTCGACGACTGAACAAACGACCGCGTCATCGGCGACAGCATGGAAGAGTGGAATCACAAGCGTTCCACCTTCCGCCTAGAACCGGTTTCCGGTCAGGTATGGTCCAGGACCTCCGAGCCCCGGTACATCCGATTCAAGCCCTCACATCGATCGCGCCGACAGCTGTGGTCAAGATAGAAGCAGCGGGCCGCCTACATTTGGTTCGAGCCGTAATTGATGCGTGCGCTTCAACGTCCATAATCGCCGAAGATTTGGCGAGGGAATTAAATCTTGGGGGAACTGCAATAAATTCCCAGAGGGGCTACTTCATTAAGTTGAGAGGAAAGCATGGACAGTCAGCCACCGTTACGACGCACGCAATTTCCATCAAAAATTATCGGAAGCGGACACCAAATACTAGTTTGGACGCTACCGTAGTCGCCGCTTATTCGAACCTGAAGCTCGCGGACCCGCGCTTCCACATCGCTGCGCCAGTCCGCTTAGTATTAGGCGCCGAGGTCTTCCCCAAAATCCTACTCGGCGCAATTCCTGCGGGTACTCTCGGCCCGCTATTAGCACAGAACACCATATTTGGATGGGTCCTGTCGGGCGCTTGTTGAACTTTTTTTTATTCGCATACTTTTATCAAACATGAATTAAATACACAATGAATTGTTTTACTTATTTTATTGAATAAATGTGCAGTTGAATTTTTGAAACCCACGTCTTTAAATAATACTTTCTTCTACCTTACAGAGTCTAGGTACATGGACAACGGCAACGAAGAACATTTACATTATTAGATAATTTTTTAAAATTAAGGAGTTAATTGGAACATAGTGGCCGGAACACGTGGAATTCAGATTTTTCGCTTCGCAAAGGGGGCC
>NW_023461771.1:0-23184 GCF_013731165.1 Rhagoletis pomonella
CGCGTATTAATTTAATTAAAACTTTTTTAACAGGTGGCAACTCTTCCAAAAAATTTGCCTTTTTTCCACTGTAGGTCATAAGCTATCTGCTTGCAAAATTTGATGCAAATCCGTTCAGTCTTTTCCACGTGTTAAAGAATTACACTTTTTGGGCAGGTGGTAACTCTTAAAAGAGTAGCCTATTTTTCAACCTAGCTCATAAGCTATATGTGTGAAAACTTCCATGCAAATCAGTTCACTCATTTCCGCGTATTAATTAAATTAAACATTTCTAACAGGTGGCAACTCTTAAAAAAGTAGCCTACTTTCTAACCTAGGTCATAAGCTATCTATGTGCAAAATTTCATGCAAATCCGTTTAGTCGTTTCCGCGTATTAATTTAATTAAACTTTTTTAACAGGTGGCAACTCTTCCAAAAAATTAGCCTATTAGGTTCCAAAAAATTAGCCTAGGTAGGTCATAAGCTATCTGCTTGCAAAGTTTCATGCAAATCCATTCAGTCATTTCCGCGTATTAATTAAATGAAACTTTTTTAACAGGTGGCAACTCTTAAGAAAAGTAGCCTATTTTCCAATCTGGGTCATATGCTATCTGTGTGCAAATTTTCATGCAAATCCATTCAGTCGTTCCTGCATATTAAATAAATGAAACTTTTTTAACAGGTGGCAACTCTTAAAAAAAATAGCCTATTAACCAATCTGGCCCATAAGCTATCTGCGTACAAAATTTCATGCAAATCCGTGCAGTCGTTTCCGCGTGATGATTTCCCAAACATCCAGACATACAAACTTTCACATTTATAACATTAATTAGATTAGATTAGATTAGATTAGATTATTCTGAAAATAATTGAATTAATAATATACATATAAACAGGTTTTCATTTAAATGTATATTATTTTTTTCTTTTCTTTCAACATTTATATTAATTTTAAATTCTTTAATTTATTTTATTTTTTAGTACAAATAAATTAAACTGTCTAAATATTTATAAAAGTTTTTAAGTTAAAAAAACTAATAACCCTCAAATTTATGAATATAAGTTAAATCTTTTAAACCTTAGTATTTATTTTTACTCCTTTAGAATTGCAGTCTAATATCATTTTTGACTATAAAGCCTAACAGCTTAAAAAGAATTAATTCTTATAAATAGATTTACAGTCTATCGCCTAAATTCAGCCGGCCGCTGTGGTGTAGTGGTGAGCAGTGCGCGCTTTCACTCATCAACACCGTGGTCAAATCAACATCGCAAAAAAATATGGAAAAAGGTTTTTTTCTTAACAGCGGTCGTCCCTCGGCAGGCAATGGCAAACCTCCGAGTGTACTTCTGCCATGAAAAAACAGCTTCTCATAAACATACAATGGCCGTTCGGAGTCGGCGTAAAACTGTAGATCCCTTCGATATGTGTGACAACATCAAGGCGCACGCCACAAGTCGGAGGAGAGGCTCGGCCAAACACTAACATATGTGTAAGCGCCAATCTACTATCATTATTATTATTAATCGTGACCATGGCTATTTCCAACAAATCATAAGGATATTGGAACTTTATATTTTATTTTTGAGGCTTGAGGAACTTCGCTTAGAATTTTAATTCTAGCTGAATTAGGACACCCAGGAGCTTTAATTGGTGATGAACAATTTTATAATGTAATTGTAAGAGCTCATGCTTTTGTTATAATTTTCTTTATAGTAATACCTATTATAATTGGTGGATTTGGAAATTGCTTAGGGCCATTAATATTAGGAGCGCCAGACATAGCATTTCCTCGAATAAATAATATAATTTTCTGATTATTACCTCCTTCCCTTACATTATTACTAGTTAGTAGTATAGTAGAAAATGGAGCTGGAACAGGTTGAACAGTCTACCCTCCTCTCTCATCTGTTATAGCTCATGGAGGAGCCTCTGTGGATTTAGCTATTTTTTCTTTACATTTAGCAGGAATTTCTTCTATTTTAGGGGCAGTTAATTTTATCACGACAATTATTAATATACGATCAACTGGAATTACATTTGATCGAATACCTTTATTTGTATGAGCAGTTGTATTAACTGCATTATTATTATTATTATCTTTACCAGTATTAGCAGGAGCTATTACAATACTTTTAACAGATCGAAATTTAAATACATCGTTCTTTGACCCAGCTGGTGGGGGAGATCCAATTTTATATCAACACTTATTTTGATTATTTTGCCATCCAGAAGTTTATATTTTAATTTTACCCGGATTTGGAATAATTTCTCATATTATTAGTCAAGAATCAGGAAAAAAGGAAACCTTCGGTTCATTAGGAATAATTTATGGAATAATAGCAATTGGACTTCTTGGTTTTATTGTATGAGCACATCATATATTTGCAGTAGGAATAGATGTTGATACACGAGCTTATTTTACTTTTGCTGTACAAACAGGTATTAAAATTTTTAGTTGATCAGCTACACTACATGGAACTCAATTAAACTATTCTCCAGCTATATTATGAACCTTAGGGTTTGTTTTTCTATTTACAGTAGGAGGTTTAACAGGAGTTGTTTTAGCTAATTCATCAGTTGGTATTATTCTTCATGATACTTATTATGTAGTTGCACATTTTCGTTATGTATTATCAATAGGAGCTGTATTTGCTATTATAGCATAATTTGTTCATTGATACCCTTTATTTACAGGATTAATTTTAAATACAAAATGATTAAAAAGTCAATTTTTAATTACATTTATTGGTGTAAATTTAACCTTTTTCCCCCAACATTTCTTAGGATTAGCGGGTATACCTCGACGATATTCAGATTATCCAGATGTTTATACTAAATGAAATGTAGTTTAAACTGTTGGATCTTCTATTTCATTACTAGCAATTTTATTATTCTTATTTATTATTTGAGAAAGTTTAATTTCACAACGACAAGAATAAATCCAATACAATTAAACTCTTCAGTTGAATGATTACAAAATACACCTCCAGCAGAACATAGATATTCTGAATTGCCTATTTTAACAAATTTCTAATATGGCAGATTAGTGCAATGGATTTAAGCTTCATACATAAAGTATTTTACTTTTATTAGAATATTTATAAATAAATGACAACATGAGCTGCCCTTGGCCTTCAAGATAGTGCCTACCCTCTTATAGAACAACTTACATTTTTTCATGATCATACACTTATAATCTTAGTAATAATTACTACCTTAGTTGGTTATTTAATATTTATATTATTTTTTAATAATTATACAAACCGAAATTTATTACATGGCCAAACTATTGAAATAATTTGAACAATTCTGTCAGCTATGGTACTTTTATTTATTACATTTCCTTCTTTACGATTATTATATTTATTAGATGAAATTAATGAACCTTCAGTAACTTTAAAAACTATTGGACATCAATGATATTGAAGTTACTAATATTCAGATTTTATAAATGTAGAATTTGATTCTTATATAATTCCAACAAATGAATTAACTGCAGATGGATTACGATTATTAGACGTAGATAACGGAGTAATATAAATTCTCAAATTCGAATCTTAGTAACTGCAGCAGATGTAATTCACTCTTGAACAGTTCCCTCTTTAAGTGTAAAAGTTGATGGAACTCCTGGTCGTTTAAGTCAAACTAATTTTTTAATAAATCGACCAGGTTTATTTTATGGACAATGTTCTGAAATTTGTGGTGCTAATCACAGTTTTATACCAATTGTAATTTAAAGTATTTCTATTAATCACTTTATTAAATGAATTACAGATAGAGTAAATTTAACACTAGATGACTGAAAGCAAGTATTGGTCTCTTAAACCACTTAATAGTAAACTAGCACTTACTTCTAATGAAAAACTTAGGTAAAAGTATAACATTAGTATGTCAAACTAAATTTATAAAAATATTGAATATTTATTAATTCCACAAATAGCCCCTATTGGTACTTTTATTTTATTCAGAATAATAAATTACTATTCAATAATTCCTAAATCTCATAAATCTCAGATTTCACAAAAATCAACTAAAGCATTAAATTGAAAATGATAACTAATTTATTTTCAGTATTTGACCCTTCATCAAGAATTTTTAATTTATCAATAAACTGAATAAGAACATTTTTAGGATTATTAATAATTCCATCAGTATATTGACTTATACTTATCATGTATTCTGAAATTCAATTTTATTAACAATACATAAAGAATTCAAAACATTACTAAGACTATCAGGTCATTCAGGATCAACTTTTATTTTTCCATCATTTTTTCATTAATTTATTTAATAATTTTATAGGATCATTTCCTTATATTTTACAAGAACAAGTCATTTAACATTAACCTTAACTTTAGCATTACCTTTATGATTATGGTTTATAATGTATAGATGAATTAATAATACTCAACATATGTTTGCTCATTTAGTCCCACAAGGAACTCCTGGAATTTTAATAGTTTGTATTGAAACAATTAGTAATGTAATTCGTCCAGGAACTTTAACAGTTCGATTAGCAGCTGATATAATTGCAGGTCACGTATTAATAACATTACTAAGAAATACAGGCCCTTCACTTTCGCATATAATTATATCTTTACTTTTAATTGGTCAAATTGCTTTATTAATTCTTGAATAAGCAGTTGCAATTATTCAATCTTATGTACATATTTGCCGTATTAAGAACATTATACTCTAGAGAAGTTAATTAATGTCAACACACGCTAATCGCCTCTTTCACTTAGTAGATTATAGCCTATGACCTTTAACAGGAGCTACTGGTGCTATAACTTCAGTTTCAGGTTTAGTAAAATGATTCCATCAATATGACATTTCATTATTTGTATAAGGAAATATTATTCCTATCTTAACTGTTTATCAATGATGACGAGATGTATCACGTGAAGGTACATTTCAAGGACTACATACTATCTCTGTTACTTTAGGTCTTGTTACTTTAGCTTCGGGTAATTTTATTTATGTTATCTGAAGTATTATTTTTTGTATCTTTTTTTGAGCTTTTTTCATAGAAGATTATCACTTGCTATTGAACTAGGAGCATCATGACCGCCTATAGGAACTAAACTATTTAAACCATTTCAAATTCCTTTACTAAATACAGCAATTCTTTTAGCTTCAGGAGTAACTGTTACATGAGCACATCACAGTTTAATGGTAGGAAATCATTCACAAGCTACACAAGGGTTGTTTTTTACAGTACTATTAGGTATCTACTTTACTATTTTACAAACGTATGAATATATTTATGGATCTACTTTTTTTATAGCGACAGGCTTCCACGGAATTTATGTATTAATTGGAACTACCTTTTTATTAGTATGTTTAATTCGACATTTAAATAATCATTTCTCAAAAACTCATCATTTTGCATTTGAAGCAGCTGCATGATACTGGCATTTTGTTGATATTGTTTGATTATTCCTTTATATATTAATTTATTGATGAGGAGGTTAATTAATTAATTATTAATATAGTACATAAGTATATTTGACTCCCAGTCATAAGGTCTACTAATCTAGTAGTATACATAATGTTTCCAATTGCTATTATAACTTCAATTTTAATTATTATTACTAGAGAAGTTATAATATTAGCATCAATTCTACCAAAAAAACATTAACGGATCGAGAAAAATTTTCACTAGGGCGGGTCGAAAATCTATTTTTTCTCAAATCCCTTGGTAATAGTGAAAATATATTATATGATGAAGTCAAAAACAAGCCTGCAAAGTATTAGTATTTTATTTTAATGGTAAGAGCCCGTCCATCGACCGCCAAGTGATCCACATCTCACTAGCCGAATAAGACCAATTCTTGTTCAAAATTCTGGGTTCAGCAAAAAGGTTTGGTGCATATTATTAGATAATGAATCCGTTAACCCAAAAGATAAAGTCAAATATCATTTCTCGCAGCCCTTTAGTTTATCGTTAATCTCAAGGTTATCTGTTTTCAACAAAATTTAATTGTTCTCTTGATAATTGCACCGGCGTATAGTCAAAAGATGTAAAGAACAGCATTAATATTACTGGCGTGCATTTATGTCGCTGTTTCCAAATATTCTAATCTTTTTTTAATATTAGCTATAGTTTGCGAATTTTTGCAAATTTTGGAACAATTTCGGTAGCTCTAATAGAAAAGCCATTATTTTCCATCATCGTGGAACAACATTTTTTATGCAAATGAGTATGGAAACACTGAACATACACAACTTCTAGAAACACTGATTAGTTTATTTATGTTTATGCATACAATATAAAAATTGCAAATATGTATAAGAAAATGACAAAAAATTTTGTTCAAAAATTTTTTTTATTTTAAAATAATTTGTTTATAATCTGAACGATTTTCGTCATATTATTATCCTAAATCAGTAAAAGTAAGTCTTGCCTTCAATTTGGTATTTATTACGTACCGATCGAGTTACATTTACTAACGTTATATCGAAAAACTTAAGTGGATCTCCAGTGTTTTCTAAAAAAATTACTCTTCAATTTTATACATAAATAACTTTTAAATGAAAGAACCAGATTACAGAAAAGTGTGCCAGGGAGTGACTTTTTTCGTTCAAGCTGAATGCAAAGCAATATCGTCCAATTGGAGGGTCCTCAAAAGGATTTCCCAGGATATGTTAAAGACTAATACATTTATTTTTTAAGTAAAATATTTATGTTATTTATTTTATCTTAACACTTAATGCACGTCCCCTACTTTCGTATAACGGCAAATTTTGAAACCGCGAAAAATGTGCTTCATCGGTGACTAATGAAACCATTCCGCACCATTTTTCAATACTGCATAAATGGACTCACCCTAATTGTATTATGTTAAAGTGTGCACATACTTATATGCTGGAAACTGCTATTAACTTATCAAACGATTCCTAATCTTTGACAATACATGTTTGACTTCATTCACCACGATCTTGAAAACTGACCAAATCGGCGTGACCAAGTTTTAATATTATATAAACATACGAAGTCATTAAAACGTATGAAATACATCTCGTCTCACTTTTTTGTATTTTTCACTTCAGCAGAAGTAGTTAAGAATTGAAAATTCATAAAGGAAAATTATAGCTTTTGTAAGTTTTATCTAATATCTTAAAAACTAGTAGACTTATTGAAAAATGGTAAATGAACGCGAGTTACTAAATTTAGTAACAACAGTTTATAACAATTAACGCATTCCATAGATATTACAAGCCAAAGTCTAATTTTCAAAATTAATACATTTTGATTCAATTTCGTGGGCTAAAGATAAGTTCCGTGCGCAGAAGTGGAAAACTTTTGACTGCCGTTCTCCTGGGAGTGGCCAGAAGCGATTCTTGTGCGTACGGTTCAAATCGCAGCTCACAACGTCCGGATATTTATATCCACGTATCCTCTGGGTAGCAACCAAACACCCGTTTGGGAGCGAGCTAAAGTGAGAAGGCGTAAAACTTCGCGTGCGCTGGGTTTGGGTCCCGCCACGTTAAAACCCCGCCCAATGAAAAGAAAAAAACAGCCTCGGATGAGACCCCCTTTTTCTGATGACGACCACGGCAAACGTATAAAGGACTATGATTTAGAGGTATGCACCTGGAATATCCGGACCCTTAATGGGGAAGGTGCCTCTGCCCGGCTGGTTGATGTCCTCGGGAAGACAAAGGCTGACATCACCGCCATCCAAGAAATGCGATGGACGGGGCAAGGTAAAGTGAGCGTGAAGCCTTGCGACGTCTACTACAGTTGCCACGTAAAGGAGCGCAAATTCGGTGTTGGATTCGTGGTAGGAGAGAGACTCCGTCGCCGAGTACTGGCGTTCACCCCGGTGGACGAACGTCTAGTCACAATCCGCATCGAAGCTAGATTCTTCAACATCTCGCTCATCTGCGCCCATGCCCCGACGGAAGAGAAGGATGAGGCGTCCAAGGATCTCTCCTATGAGCGCTTGGAACGTACATATGAGCGCTGCCCCCGACACGATGTCAAAATCGTGCTGGGCGATTTTAATGCCAAGGTGGGCAAGGAAGGGATCTTTGGCGCCACTGTCGGAAAATTCAGCCTCCACGACGAAACGTCCGATAACGGACTGGGGCTGATCGACTTCGCCGGGGCCCGAAATATGGTAATATGTAGTACTAGGTTCCAGCATAAGAACATCCACCAAGCTACATGGCTGTCTCCAGATCGAAAAACGAGAAACCAAATCGATCATGTTGTGATAGACGGAAGGCATGCTACAAGCGTTTTGGACGTACGTACACTCCGAGGGCCAAACATCGACTCGGACCACTATCTTGTTGTAGCCAAGATACGCACCCGCCTCTGTGCAGCAAAAAATGTGCGCCCAACAATGCAAGGAAAGCTTAACGTCGAAAAGCTGCAATCACAACAGACTGCCAATTTATTCGCCACTCGACTCACACACCTGCTCTCTGAGAGCACTCTTCAACAATCCAACGTACGCGAGCAGTGGAACCACATTTCCCGATCATTAAGTACCGCCGCCGAAGAAGTAGTTGGATTTCAGCGAGCCCGAAAGAACAACTGGTACGATGAGGAATGTCAAGAAGCCGCAGAGAAAAAAAGATGCCGCCTACAGGGCCACGCTGCGATCGGGCGCAACGCGAGCCATGTGGGACCGTTATAGGGAACTGAAGAAGGAAGCGAGACGTATTTGCCGCAATAAGAAGAGAGAGGCCGAAATACGTGAGTGCGAAGAGCTTGAGATGCTGGCCGACAGGAAGAACGCCCGAAAATTCTACCAGAGGGTTAGGCGACTTACGGAAGGTTTCAAGACCGGGGCGAACTCCTGTAAGAACAACAATGGCGACCTAGTGACCGATGTCCAGAATATACTTAAATTATGGAGGGAACACTTTTATAACCTACTGAATGGTAGCAGCGCTGAAAGTAGTGAGGAAGACGAACCCGAGTCCCCAGTCGATGATGATGGAGTAGCTGTCCCACCGCCTGACTATGACGAGGTACGTATAGCGATTACGCGGCTGAAAAACAACAAAGCTGCTGGAGCTGACGGCCTGCCAGCCGAGCTATTCAAGTACGGCGGCGAGGAGCTGATGAGGTGCATGCATCAGCTCGTATGCAGAAATGGTCAGATGAACGCATGCCCGACGACTGGAATTTAAGTGTGCTCTGCCCAATCCACAAGAAAGGCGACCCCGCCATACGCGCCAACTACCGCGGAATTAGCCTTCTAAGCATAGGTTACAAGGTCTTATCGAGCGTATTGTGCGAAAGACTGAAGCCCACCGTCAACGAGCTGATTGGACCTTATCAGTGTGGCTTTAGGCCTGGAAAATCCACCATAGATCAGGTATTCACAATACACCAAATCTTGGAAAAGACCCGCGAGAATAGAAATCGACACACACCATCTATTTGTCGATTTCAAAGCCGCTTTCGACAGCACGAAGAGAAGTTGCCTTTATGCCGCGATGTCTGAATTTGGTATCCCCGCGAAACTAATACGGCTGTGTAAAATGACGTTGAGCAATACCACCAGCTCCGTCAGAATAGGGAAGGACCTCTCCGAGCCGTTTGATACCAAACGAGGTTTCAGACAAGGGGACTCCCTTTCGTGTGATTTCTTTAACCTTATGTTGGAGAAGATAATAAGAGCCGCAGAACTGAACCGCTCAGGCACAATACTTTATAAGAGCGTACAATTGCTGGCGTATGCCGACGACATCGATATTATCGGTAAAAACAAGGGCTACGTCTGTTCTGCCTTCTCGGGATTGGATAGAGAAGCAAAGCGAATGGGTCTGGTGGTGAACGAGGACAAAACGAAGTATCTCCTGTCATCACACAAACAGTCAGAGCATACGCGTCTTGGCACCCACGTCACTGTTGACAGTTACAAGTTTGAAAAAGTAGACGACTTCGTTTATTTGGGAACCAGCATTAACACCAATAATAATGTCAGCCTTGAAATCCAACGGAGAATCACTCTTGCCAACAAGTGCTACTTTGGGCTGAGTAGGCAATTGAGAAGTAAAGTCCTCTCTCGTCGTACAAAGATCACACTCTATAAGTCACTCATCATGCCTGTGCTGGTGTATGGCGCGGAGGCATGGACAATGAAAACATCTGATGAGGCGGCTCTTGGAGTTTTCGAGAGAAAGATTCTGCGAAAGATTTACGGACCTTTACGCGTTGGTGACGGCGAATATCGCAGACGATTTAACGATGAGCTGTATGAGCTTTACAACGATATAGACATAGTGCAGCGAATTAAAATTCAGCGGCTCCGCTGGCTTGGCCATGTCGTTCGGATGGACAGAAACGCTCCTCCTCTGAAAATATTCAACGCGGGCCGCGATGCTGGTAACAGAGGAAGAGGAAGGCCTCCTCTGCGTTGGAAAGACCAGGTGGAGAAGGACTTGGCTTCACTTGGCATTTTTAATTGGCGTCAGTTAGCACAGAAGAGAAATGACTGGCGTGCTGTTTTGGACTCGGCCAAAATCGCTTAGGCGGTTACAGCGCCAATTAAGAAGAAGAAGAAAGATAAGTTTTAAATTAATCTTTCGTGGCCAATAAGAATTGGCTTAGACGTAAGACATCATAATATTACTATTACAATACGGTCAGTCGACTTTTATTTTCCCCCATACAAAATCGACTCAGCCTAATGTTCACCTTTTGAATGTGGATTTGATCCAAAATCTTAATCACGTCTTCATTTTTCTTTACGATTTTTTTTAATCACAATTATTTTTTTAATTTTTGATGTAGAAATTGCTTTAATTTTACCAATAATTTTAATTATCAAAATTTCAAATATATTTATATGAACAACCACTTCAATTATTTTAATTATTGGTTTATATCATAAATTAAATCCAGGAATAATAAATTGATCAAATTAGGGTTGTAGTTAACTATAACATTTGAACTGCATTCAAAAAGTATTGAAGTTTCAATATACCTTTATTAATTGAATATGAAGCGATTTATTGCAATTAGTTTCGACCTAATTTTAGGTAATTTAATACCCTTATTTTAAATTAATATTAATCTTAATTGAAGCCAAAAAAGAGGCTTATCACTGTTAATGATAGAATTGAGATTTATACTCCAATTAAGGAAGTATGATGTTCAAGAAAAAGCTGCTAACTTTTATCTTTTAATGGTTAAATTCCATTTATACTTCTATTTATATAGTTTAATAAAAACATTACATTTTCATTGTAAAATTAAAATATTTGATTTTTATAAATTACAAAGATTAATTCACTACATTCAAGAATTATATAATTACCCTAACATCTTCAATACTATACTCTAAATTTAATCTACTTGAATAAAATAATAAAAAAATCTAAATACAAAAGTAATTCATAAAACAAATAATAAAAGATAAATTTTTAAATTATTATTATGAAGAAAAAAATTTCAATTAGAAAATTAAATTAATCTATTATATAAATTTTGACCACCTAAAAATTCTGATCAACCTTGGCCAAATGATTTATAAACTACTCTTAATGGAAAATTAATAATTCCGTAAGTAGAAATATAAGGTATAAATCATATAGAACCAAAAAAATAACTAATTAAATAATTATTAAATGATTTATTTAAATGGAATAAAGAAACATAAGAAATTATATAACCTATAAATCCTCCAATAATACAAACAAATAAAGTTAATAATTTTATATATATAATTTTATATATATAGGTAAGAATTCTCCCCCAATAATTCTTATAATTAATAAACCTCTTATTCCACGAAGCATAATTCAACCCTCATCTCTTTAAAGAACCACAATTTAATTCTCCTGTTATTGAATAATAAATTAATCGAAAGGAATAACAAACTGGTAGTCCAGTACCAAAGCGATGCCGACAACTGGAAGCAATCCACACAAAACACCTACATATTGGTGGACGGAAAACATAGCTCAACTAAGACGAACGTGCCTCCACCTGAGGCGTACTTACACCAGGGCCAGGCGTAGAAACGCTGCAATCGAAGAGGCACAACTATACTGTCGCCGCTCCGTTTTGAAAATGTATAAAAATACGCACACAACTCTTACCCGCTTAGGTGGTGTAGATCCGCGTGCCATATTCTGCACGGGTGCTCCGCTGGCCGCTGCTATGCCGGTACCGTCCAGATGGGTTGTAGGAAAGAATTTGCTAGAGTGCTTCGCAAATTTATTTTTATTAGCCCCAAAGGCTCCTCGTTGGCGATAAATTATTCATTATTAAATTGGCTTTAGTTAATTACACCCGCTGTAACTACTTGGCGCTTGAAATGAAATACAATGGTTTACTTTAAAAAATTAATTTACTTTATTCTTCGTCCGAGTTAGTGAATGGAGAGCAATGGGGTATAGTCATTGCGCTGGGTATGCAGTTACAGTTGCATGGCTATACTCAATCCCGACTCTTGCGTCCTCGTTCGCGCACTCTGGGCAACGTGAGCAACCCATGTGCGAGATGCGGTAACCAATCCGAGTGGAGCCTTGGGTCACGGCAGAAAGAGAGGGAGCTTCGTTGGGGCCACTCTGACTTATTCGGTTTAAGGGCTCACTGAAGTCTGTAGCGTCTGTTCACCAGTAGGTGCGGCTGCAAGCGGGTGTCTGCTTGGAGCAAGCGGCTCGCTATATAAACGTGTATTTGGTTGCGAAACCACCCCCGTCCCAGCAATGGGTTTTGCACTGGGCTTGGGACCCGCCACGTAAAAACCACTTCCAGTGAAGAAGCAAGGCAAAGCCTCGGATGAGATGGACAATGACAACATCCGATGAGGCGGCTCTTGGGGTTGAGAGAAAGATTTTGCGGAAGATTTACGGTCCTTTACGCGTTGGCGACGGCGAGTACCGCAGACGATGGAAAGATGAGCTGTATGAGCTTTACAGCGATATGGACATAGTGCGGCGAATTAAAATACAGCGACTCCGCTGGCTTGGTCATGTCGTTCGAATGGACACCGACGCTCCAGCTCTGAAAGTATTCAACTCGGAACCCGCTGGTGGTAGCAGAGGAAGAGGGAGGCCCACACTGCGATGGAAAGATCAGGTGGAGAAGGACTTGGCGTTTCCAATTGGCGTCAGTTGGCACAGAGGAGAAACGACTGGCGTGCTTTGCTGAACTCGGCCGAAATCGCTTAGGCGGTTACAGCGCCAAAAAAGATGAAGAGAAGTTAGTGGAATGGCGGTTCGCGAATGAATGTACAATCAAATACCAAAAATGACGCCTTAGCTCAAGTGAAAGAAAATAACTGTTTTTAGGTTGGCAGTAGTACCAATCTTATGACAGTGCTGAATAGCGCTGCTATATCTATAGGGTTACCATTACATCACCCTCCTTTGGAAAGATTATTGTAAGGTGATCAGGCTTACAATAATCCATTGCTCTAAAAGGGCGATGGCAAATTGATGTGGAGGAACGAGATCCATAATCAAAAGTTATTTCCTTCCCCCCCTTAACTCACTCGTCCATATGAATTTGTAGATATTTACTGAATTCAAAAAAAATTTCCACTTGAACTAATAAACGCTATAATTTGGTCTTAATTAACTATTTCTAGTAATTTAATCTATCAATATAGTATTACAAAATATAGGAAAGTTATTTTTTTTTTTATATATAATCCTACTTTTTTCTTATCTACTATTTGCATGATTTATTTTATACGAACTAAAATTTATATTGGTTTTCTTTATATATTTTACAGATGTTTTTTTTTGTTTTTTTTTTCAGAGTGAAATAGTATCCAAAAATTTATTTTAATATGATTTCAGCTGAATAACTACGCGTAAATTTTTTATTTTTACAATAATTAATGTTTAGGTATAGCTATTGTGTATTTTTGACATATAAATTTAATTCATTTGTGAAGCTTAATACTTAACGATTATAACTAAGTATATTATATTCATATAAGTGTATCTGACGTGGAGGATTCATATTTGGTTAAATTGGACATTTTCTCAATATAGAAAAATATATGGTATTTACATGTTTAAAAATTCATAAAAAAAAATAGTTAAGAGCCCTTTTGTATTCGGTTTTTGTGAACCGTTTGTAATTTATTTTTGGTTTTATCAAACCGTCTACTTTTTGTACAACGTGTGGCCCTTGATATATGCTTTCGTGTTTGACTCTGGGCTCTTTTTGTATTAGAACTAGATCGTGTTCTTTAATTTGTACTGGCCGAGAGTGTCTATCAAATAAATCTTTGTTTCGGATTTTATGATTATTAGTTAATTCTTTGGCTATTGCATGTGATTTCTGCATACGGTATTTTACCTCTTTTGCATAGTTTTCAACGTTATATATCGGATCTATCTCTTCTTTTCGCAATTCGTGGGGTAGAGTTGCTTTTTTGCTGAAAACTAGTTCGAAAGGAGTAAATTGGTTATCAAATACAGTATTAGGTGTTGTATTATGTAAAAATGTGAAATATTTCAAAAAAGTGTCCCAGTCAGAAAATGTTTCGCTCAAATAAGCGCGTAAATATTTGTTAAAAACTCTATGGTTGCGTTCAATCGTTCCAACGGTTTCGTGGTGGTGTGCTGTTGAAAAGTTATGGTTTGTATTTAAAAGTTTTGTAAGCTCTGAAAAAATGTCATTCTTATATTCGGTTCCTAAATCAGTCCTAATAGAATTCATTGTGCCGTATATTAATATGTAGCCTTAAAAAATAGCTGAAGCCACAGTTTTGGCACTTTTGTCTGGTATCGCAATGGTTACTAAATATTTTGTCAGATCGCAGATTATGGTGACAGCGAACTTGTTACCATATCGCGTTTCTGGCAAAGGGCCTATTGTGCCAATAATAACTTCTTCAAAAGGTTTACTAGGTGTTGCAGTTAAAACCAATTTTTCTTTGTTTTTAGGCTTAGCTTGGTTCAGTAAACATTTCTCACAACTTTTACGAATTTCGATATGTCACAGGTCATGTTTTTCCAGAAGTATTTAGTACGAATTTTCGCATATAGTATTTTTAGTCCGCAATGTCCTCCACTTATTGGGTCGTTATGGTAGATTGTCATAAGTTGGTGTTTCTTTTCGTTGTCGGTCACAGTTTCGACAGGATCTGTTAATATAATATGTAATGTATTTAAAATTTTATTTCAGCGATTTTTTAAGCTAGCAATTGTGAAGTGACGGAAAAATTCATCGTCTTTTGGCCATTCAATCTTCTTAATTTTGCGTTTGCTGGCTTCAATTTCAAGCCTCGAAAGTAAATCATCTAAATTCATTATTTCGTTAGCAAATACATAACTAAGTAACTCGAGTTTTTTATGTTTTATATGTGCAAAAATTCGTAAATTTTTCATTTTATCATCTTTATCATAAGTAATTTCAGATCTTATACGCGGTATCTTTTTTGAAAAGTTATAAGAAAATGTATCATAAACGTTTAATGTCTCCTGTTTTTCATCTTCGTTATTATCTGTATTTTGTATCATTTTACCATTGTCTCTTCTAGTCATTGATCTCGTCTGAACTGCCAAGATACTTTTCGTTGATTCCCTTATTTCGTCTACCGTTATACGTGAGAGTGCGTCTGCGCCAACATTTAATTTTCCTTTAATATATTCGATTGTAAAATTGTATTCTGCTAGTTCTAACCTTATTCTTGAAAGTTTTGAAGAGGGGTCTTTCATATTGAACAGGTATACTTATGGTCTGTGGTCTGATTTTACTATAAAATGCGTTCCATAAATGTATGGTCGAAATTGTTTAATGGCAAAGTAGATAGCTAAAAGTTCTAACTCAATTATTGGTTTTTTCTGTTCTGCATTGTTAAATGCCTTTGAAGCGAAACATATTGGTAAATCACAGCCTTGCTGTTCTTGGCTAAGTATAGCGCCACACCCTATTCTTGAAGCATCAACTGTAATTATAAATTGTTTGCTAAAATCTGGATATTGTAGCAATTTCGGTGACATCAAGGCTGATCGCAACGCATGGAAAGCTTCATCACATGTTTCATCCCAAGCGAATTCTACTCTTTTTCTGCTTAATTTGTTTAAAGGTGCTGCCAGAGTTGCAAAATTAGGTATAAACCTTCTGTAATAGTTTGCAAATGCGACAAAACGTCGTACTGCATCTTTGTCTGTAGGTTTAGTATATTTTTTAATTGCAACTATTTTTGAATCGTCTGGCAGCAGACCTTTGCCGAACATGTGTGTTTTAAGTTGAAATTTCGACAAGTTTCGAAAACCTTCGCTAAATTTTTAATGTGATGTGATTCACTGCAGCCTATGACAATAATGTCATCTACGTATAAAAATGCTACGTTAGGTGGAATACCAGAAAAAGCTATACTCATCATTCGTGAGAATGAGTTGGGTGCTATACTTAAACCGAATGGCAATACTTTCCATCGATATGCTCCACGGTCTGTGCTAAAAGAAGTTATATCACGTGAATCCTCATGTAACGGGATTTGGTGAAATCCAGAAAAAAGATCTAAAGTAGAAAAATATTTAGCTCTGCCAAGATTGTCTAAAATATCGTCAACTCGTGCGAGAGGAAATTTATCCGCAATAAGTTTTTTGTTGACTGTGCGGAAATCAACGCACATACGATATGCTTTTTGACCATTAGTAGACTTTTTAGGAACCAAAATTAGAGGACTATTGTAATTGGAGTAACTTCCTTCAATTAAATCGTTATCTAGTAATTTATTAACTTGACGAGTTATCTCTTCACGTTGGGAATATGGTAGACGGTCATATACCAGGTCAGTGTCAGTCAACCTAAGTTTCTGTTCATAAAAATTATTTAATGTCTTTTTGTCATTGTCAAGAGCGAAATGTCGGCATATTTGATGCAAAGGTCAAGTAAATTGCTGTTAGCTTCTGTGGAGAATTGGTTTTTCAAAATATTCGTTAATTCGTTCGTTCTTAATTCTTCTGTCTTGGTCTTATTAATTGAGTAAACGTTATAGTCAGAAAGTTTTTCAGTCTTAATGTTTACTTTCTTTACATGTTTCACATCATCTGTGGTATTTATGATTTTGACTATTGGGTTGCTTGTACTAACGATGCATTCTGCCGTGAATACTCCGTTATCAATTTCTTGTGAATCCACAAAAAGTGGTTCTGGGGAACTTCCTAAATTAAAAAGACGAAAAACTTCGCATCTGGGTGGAATTACGCAGGTATCGCTTTCGGTTCCGTGAAGAATCGGAATCGCGACTTTCTTATTACCTACCCCGAAGGAAATGCAATTGCTTGCATAGCTGATAACGCATTTATTTACTTTCAAAAAGTCTTTACCCAATATACCGTCTGCAGGGATGTTGAAATCGTCATTAACAACATGTAACGTATGTTTTGTAAAACAGTCCGAAAAAGTCAAATTCGTCGTAATTTTGCCTAGAGTTGAAACGGTGTTTGAAGTGACGCCCGTAATGTTAATTATATCGTTCGTATTTATAGAGAAATGTTTATCAATGCTAGAAATTTTTATTAAAGAAATGTCGGCTTGCGTGTCGACTAAAAACGTGCTAAATTTGTTTGAACCATTAATTCGCAATTTAATAAAATCAGAGTAATTTAGATTTAAACAGTATATGCCTTTTGTTGAAAAGCAGAATTTAGTTGTCCATTTCTTCCACCCTCAGTGTTCGCTCCTGAGGGGCGTGGGCGTTTAAAGCGCACACATTAGCATTATTGCGTGAATTTGGACGTCTATTACTGTTATTGTTGCTGTTATTGTTTCGATTGTTGTTGTTTGATGACCGATTACTATTATTGTTGAAATTGTTACCGTTATGCCTTGAACTGTTATTGCTGTATCTACTGTTATTAGCGTTATTATTGTACCTATTGAAATTTGAGTTGTTTTGTCTGAAATTGTTATTGTTGTACCTATTAAAATTGTGCCCTCTGAAACTACCTCTAAAGCTATTTGGCCTATTTACTCGGGATCGAAACGCTAACACTTGACGCTCTTTCACTTGATTCTTTTGTTCGACTATCATTTTTGCCACTACGTCTTTTGAATCACTGAAGGTAGTTTGAGTCACTGAAGGTAAATTGAGTTGACCAAATCCGACCGAGTATTAAGTCTACAAACGTTAACTGTTTGCTCGACTGCCATTTCATGGGCCTTAGATTGTGTCATACCTTGCTCAAAGAACGCTCTAATGCATCCTAAAGCTCCTCGACACGCTTAGCAAATTCCGTATAATTGTGATTTGTGACATGTAAAGATGCAATTTTCCCAGCTACAACTTTCGAGTTGTCTGGTTTTATTCTGTTTCTCAACGCATCTTTTATTTGTCTAACAGAGTTAACTCACGTGCTTTGCCTTCGAGCTTCGATCTCAAAAATGATATAAAAGTTGTATTTAAATTTTCGTCTGCAAAATCTTCAATTAAATTAATTTTGTCTATAAACGATTGAAGGTCTAGCGGATCTCCGTTGTAATTTTCCCTAATGATTGAGGCACAAAGACTAATAAAGGATTTCTTCTGTTCAGGGTTTGTCATGTCTAAGAATTCTTTAAAAATGGTAGAAATATTTGGTGAACTGGTAGCTGTTGACGGCTCGTCGGATACTGTTAGCAGATCTTTAAAGGATGGAAGCGAAGTACTTCTGAACTTCAGTACTGAATTGTACCGAAGCTTCAGACTTGGCGTCACTAAATTATTCTTCTGACTCAGAGTCAGCTAAGTCTGATTGGCAAATTAGCGATAAGCTATCAGGTGGAATCCTAACGCGACAATTCAGTTTATTAAAGCACTTTGCTAACTGTTCCGTGCAACGGGCTAATTTACCCTGCACTTCCTTGAGATCACGGGTATGAGCCGAACTATTGCCAATAACTAGCAGTAAAATATTATTGTAAGCTGTAATGAGCGAATAATTGTATTCGTTTAATTTTTTCGCATCGTAGACAACGGTCTATTTTGTAAAATGCGCTTAGTAATTTTATCAAAATCTGATTTATATGCTTTAAATTGTTTGTCGAATTCGCTCATAACCGGCTAATGTCAATGTCAAAAGTACATAGGAATATGGTATAAATGTCGGTTATATTGACAATGTATTTAAATTTCGATTACTTTAGTAAATCGTATTTTGGCAAAAGTAGGAAAAAAAACTTTGTAAATCAATAAGTCACTCACGTCACTTAGAATCTAATCATTTTTAAGTAGTATTTTAAAGAAAATGCATCAGAAATGCAATAAAATCTAAGGCTGAGTTTAGCACGTCACTTGGCGCATACTTATATTATACAAATTTTGGAAAAACGGTATTTAGATTTACGTCACTTAAATCTAATTATGTAAATGTATGAAAAATGTATATAAAAATGAATTAATTAGTTGTATGAAAAAAATTCACATATAGTCTAATATGAATTTTGAAAAGGAATTATGGTGGTTGAATCACTTACTTCAAATTATTATTGATTGAAAATCTGAATTTCAGAGGTCATTTGAGTTAATGATAGTTTAAAAGTAGAATCGCGCCGCAAATTTAGCTTTAGCTTTTAGTAAATTCGCGTTTTTTTTTTAACGAGGCCGCTTAAAATTAGCGTTTTTTTTTTTATGTATGAGCAAAAAAACCCTTTTCAAAATTCATTTCACTAACTGGGGTGTTTTTTTTTTGCTTGAAAACTATGTTAATTTTCCACATAGCCAATATTTTGCTTTATAGTTAAATTGAAGTAACTTTGTTTTGTATGTTTAATTTTTGTTCACAAATAACAATTCATCAAGAAAAATTTGTCTTTTTATACGTTACTCCCTAATTCTGAATATACGAGTGGAGCTAATTGTGTAGCGCAAATAAATGTTTTTAATTTATAGAAATTTTAAATAATGTTTTAAATCACCTTTAATATTTAAAGTTAAATGTGGAGAAAAAAAAAAATATGTATATATGTATGGTTACTTAGGTCACCCGAACTGTCTGACTCCCTCGCCGCAGTCTGTACAAAAAGTTGCCCAATTAACTTCCCTCGCCGCAGTCTTATTGTTCCGTGTTTCCCGTTTCTCTATTGTTGCTGGTGTTGTGGTAATCCGTTATCGTGGGTTCGTGCGCTTAACGGTTTATGGCGGTGCTGTACCGCTTATCTGGCGTCAGTCGCCGTTATATAAATGTGTATCAGTGTGTGGTGCCGCTGCTGCTGTTGTTGGTGGCAGCAGGGCTTTCCGCTGTATCCCACGCAGTTGGTAACGCTACAGCGTGCCGTTTTACGCACCGTTACGTGCTGCGTTATGCGCGTTATTAGGTACTGCTGTCGTTGGTGGTGGCAGGGCTTTCCGTTATGTGCAAAAATGCAGGTGACAAAGTGGCAGCGTGGCGTTTTATGTGGCGCTATACGGGTGACGTTGTACAGCACCCCGTTATTGCCTACCGCAATAAAACTTTGTGCATCGACTTCAGCACCTTGCTGCACCAGAAGCACATCGGACACGCCTGCCGTCCAGGGTGTCAAAAAAACTTCTTCCTCCTGGCCACGCTCACCGTCACGGTCGCCATGTCGCCGCTCCGTTTTGAAAATGTATAAAAATACGCACACAACTCTTGCACGGGTGCTCCGCTGGCCGCTGCTATGCCGGTACCGTCCAGATGGGTTGTAGCAAAGAATATGCTAGAGTGCTTCGCAAATTTATTTTTATTAGCCCCAAAGGCTTATTAAAATGGCTTTAGTTAATTACACCCGCGGTAACTACTTGGCGCTTGAAAGGAAATACAATGGTTTACTTTAAAAAATTAATTTACTTTATTCTTCGTCCGAGTTAGTGGAATGGCGGTTCGAGAATGAATGTACAATCAAATACCAAAAATGACGCCTTAGCTCAAGTGAAAGAAAATAATTGTTTTTAGGTTGGCAGTAGTACCAACCTTATGACTGTGCTGAATAGCGCTGCCCTATCTATAGGGTTACCATTACAATACCAAGCTGCTAGAAAATAACTCAAACGTGAGGATATAAACAGAAATCCCTGGGGTTTCGGAGACAAGGTGGTAATGAAAAAACTTGGGGCCATGGGAAAACCACCAGAGCCTAGCGCTCAAAAAATGGACTATATAGTAAGCGAACTCTTTCGCACGCATGAGGCATTAACCAAAGAAATGGAGCCTATCATCGCTCCTCAAGAAATACGACCATTTAACGCAGTAGAGCTCAAGTCCGCCACTAATAGAGTAAAGGCCAAGAAAGCACCAGACCCAGACGGCATTCCAGCAGAAGTTCTAAAAATAATCGCCACAGAACGCCCTCAAGTGCTTCTAAATATGTACAATGCCTGCCTCAAGAACGGAATATTCCCAGAAATCTGGAAAAGGCAGCAGCTCATCTTATTCTTCAAAGGAAAGGGAAACCTTGACTCACCATCAGCGTATCAACCACTCTGTATGCTGGACACAGCTGGAAAACTGTTAGAAAGGCTGGTAAAACCTAGAATAGATGCGGCTATCGCTAGCGGGGGTGGGCTTTCCTCAAGACAGTATGGATTCAGGCACGGTAGATCAACAATTGGAGCTATAAAACACGTAACAACAACAGTAGAAGCCGCATACCAACAGAAAAAGCTAGTCCTGCTTGCAACCTTAGACGTTCGCAATGCCTTCAACACCGAAAAATGGGAAAATATGATACACGCACTATAAGAAGTCTACAACATACCCACGTACCTTAGACTCATGGTCAGAAGCTACCTAGAAGGCCGGGAGTTATTGTACCATACCACCGATGGACCCCGGCAAATGACGATCACGTCGGGCGCAGCACAAGGCTCCATTCTTGGGCCAGACCTATGGAACGTTAGCTACGACGGAATATTAAGCCTTGAGATGCCTGATGACACATATTTAGTAGGCTACGCTGATGACATTGCCGCAGTGATCACCGCAAGGCACACCGAACGACGGCGACGGGCGCTATGTGCATATTTTAGAGCTAAAATCAAATTTCTAATCTATAAAATTTTACTATCAAATCCATCTTCATTAAATATTTCAAACTTAAATTCGCTTAACCCTCTAGTAGGCTGAAGCGCCTCCAGACGGTCGTTAACTAAACACCTTTTTAGTGCACCTATAATATTTTTTTTCTATATTCGTAAGGCACGATCTTTAGAAAAAAATCGCACCTTTACGGCGGTGTAAACTTTAATCCGTTATGTCAATCCGTTTTATTTTAAACGGCAGTTGAATTACAGATTTTGAAAACACGGTTAAAATTAATTATTTTTTGCTATTTAGTAATTTCGTAAATACAGAAATTTTTTCGTTTGAAACATTTTTTTATATAAAAAAATTCAGTGGATTTCGTTGTTAAAAGCACCGTATTTTAATATATGTTTTATAATTATGTCACCATTCGAAATGGAGAAAATTGCTTTCGAACACAGACCGTCTACAGACCGGCTTGCCGACATATAAAAACCCAGTTTGCGTTTTTGACCGTCTGCAGACGGGATTGCCGGTTCGTAGGTCAACATTGTGTAAGAGAAAGCTGAAAATATGTGTATGTATATAGGCGAGCCCGTCTCCAGACGGTCTTGGTTTTTCTCCCGTGTAGGAAAGTTACTGTCACAGATCGAAATGGACATCGTTTTTGGATTTCTCGTACTAAATTCACCCATTCCTGAATTTTTCAACTCATAAAAAAATTGGCTTACTCCAGGGTTAAATAAATTTATTGTAACCCATTTCAACTTAAATATAAGCTACAACTTGATCTGATATAAATCTTAATAAAAATTATATAAAATTATTATTCTTATAAAATATTCTTATAACGACGGTATATAAACTGAAAACCAAATTTAAGCAAGGTACATCAAGGATTATCAATTACAGAACAGGTTCCTCTAAATATACTAAAATACCGCCAAATTTTTTAAGTTTCAAGAACATAACTAGTACTACCTTAGTGTTTATATTTACATTTTAAATAATAGGGTATCTGATCCTAGTTTATTTACAAAATTTATAAGCTTTAATTTATCTAAAATAAAAATTTATAAATTTAAGATTTCACCTAATAAATTTATAATTAATTTATTTATATAAAATTTAACTCACCCTGAACTAATTTTATTTGTATTTGTATAACCGCGGCTGCCGGCACAAATTTAGCCAATACTATATGAAACTACTATTTACAAATTACTTTGAGTAAAAAAACGAATTACTTAGACTATAATAAAATGTACTTATTATTTAAATAAATAAAAATTCATGC
>NW_023461772.1:0-287 GCF_013731165.1 Rhagoletis pomonella
AAGAGCGTACAATTGCTGGCGTATGCCGACGACATCGATATTATCGGTAAAAACAAGGGCTACGTCTGTTCTGCCTTCTCGGGATTGGATAGAGAAGCAAAGCGAATGGGTCTGGTGGTGAAGAAGGACAAAACGAAGTATCTCCTGTCATCACACAAACAGTCAGAGCATACGCGTCGTGGCACCCACGTCACTGTTGACAGTTACAAGTTTGAAAAAGTAGACGACTTCGTTTATTTGGGAACCAGCATTAACACCAATAATAATGTCAGCCTTGAAATCCAACG
>NW_023461772.1:5287-23159 GCF_013731165.1 Rhagoletis pomonella
GTACATATGTATGTGTATAATCAACGTGATAAAAACAAAGTAGAAGCGGAATAATTTAAAACAAGTAAGAAAGTCTAAGTTCGGGCGGAGCCGAACATTAAATACCCGGCGTAACTTAGCGTCCTTAAATTTTGAAATATTGAAGTTTCAAGCATTTCTGAAATTTACTGTTATATGAAAAGCTTTTTGCTTTTATGTGGCAAGTACAATAACCGTACCGAGTTTAGTACAAATTGGTAAAACGGGCGGTGCCACGCACATTCTCCAAAATTGTATCATAAACGTATTTCTTGGTAAAAAATTGTTGCAAGCATCACCTTTGAATAAATTAGCTTTAATATTTACTGATTTATCGAAGATTACCTATTTCTCCAAATTACCGTTATATGTAATGTGACCAACCGTACTTCTTTCGGAAGTACAGTACTTCTTTTTCGCTCTTGTACTTCGTACTTCGAAGTACAGTCAAATGTACTTCTTTGCGATATTTTGTACTTCAGGAGGGAGATTCTGTAACCAGTCAGCGACAATTTTCGGATCGCTATCGCACTTTTTGACGCGTGGTATAAATGGTTTTGCGCCAAAAAGTGCGATAGCGATTCGAAAATTGTCGCTGACTGGTTACAGAATCTCAGATCCCCAGATCCTGTTCAAACCATTAAAGTCGCCGGGGACCGATGGCATCATACCTGCACAGCTGCAAACGGCTCTGAAGGTGTCGTGCAATTGGTTGGATCCTATTTATGCGAACTGCGAAAGGACCGGGTACATCCCCATGGCTTGGGGGGTAGTCAGTGTTGCGTTCATCCCGAAGGCCGGAAAAGGTTCTCATCTTTCCCCTAGGGATTTTAGGCCTACACCCTTTTTTTAATCTGGCTCAATGTTACCTGAACTAGGCGGCTGTCGTTGAAGCCTAACATTGAGGAAAGGGTAGGAAAAGTGTCGGTTGTTTTGTACTGCTGTAGGGGAGCTATCAGTAAAAGGTGGGTATCTCGCCCAAATTAATTCATTAGCTCTAGGAAACCAGATTGAAGCGTGTATTGTTTCAAGGAGCCCTTGTCTGGTGGAACTCACTAGAGAAGGCTACACTTGTAAAACAGGAATTAGCGGAGCATTAGGAACCACACGTACACTGGCGATTAACATACATACATATGTTGAACACGGCACGTGCGGATATTGCAGACAGAATTGTCGCAGCGCGAACTGCTATTAGGCTAAGGGAAACTTGGTCCTTTTGTGACATAAAAAAGGAAAAGAAGACGTTTCTCTGCTGCAGCAAATGTTTACATAGGGCACTTTAAAACACGTTATCTCTCAAGGGTTAGTGATGGGGGTTCTGATAGGCCATTATGCGATTGGTGTTCATGCAGTGAGACTAGGAATTTCGACTGATCCTTTTGTATCAGCTGTCAACAGGAATATGAAGTGGAATCATCTCCACACTTTCTTTTAGACTGTCCAACCTTCGCGAGGCTAAGATGGTAGCATTTTGGCTCGCACTTGTGAACAAACACTGAGCTCGAAATTAGCCGCATTCGAAATTTCGTAATCGGCTCCCGGCGTTAACTTAACCCAACCTAACCTGTACTTCTTTGAGCTATGAAATAGTTGGTCACATTAGTTATATGGGATGTGGGCGTGGTTATTGTCCGATTTTAAAAATTTGGTATGCTGTAGCAAGGCTAACAACTGTGCCAAGTTTGGAAGAAATTGGTGCAGCGGTACCGAGATATACACATGTAACCATAAGTGGGCGTGGCTACGCCCATTTTCAAAAATTTATATTATTCTTGTTTTTCGTCTAAAAATTATTGTAAATATTAATTTTGAGTGAATAATCTTCTGTAGTTACTAAAATATCGCAGTTTTAGTATATCTGAAAATTACCGTTATACGGGAGGTAGGCGTAGTTATTGTCCGATTATGCCCATTTTCAATACCATCCGTCCTACGCCCAAAAGAAGTGCACGTACCAAGTTTCGTTAAGATATCTAAATTTTTTACTCGAGTTATCGTGTGCACAGACGGACGGACTGACGGACAGACGGACGGCCAGACAGTCACCGCTTAATCGATTTATCTTTTCATTTTGATCATTTATGTATACACATGTCTATCAGGCATGTTCTGAAATTCGAAAATTTTAAATCGACTCGATTTCGATAATTTTTTCGATGGTTTTTAACCCAAAAATTTACAAGTCTCGCATTAAAATTATTTATTTCATATCGCTGCTGCTTCTTTTATGGTTTTCAATTAGAATATTCACTATTTTCGTCAGATATAATTAAAAATTCTTTGGCAAATCGAGTCGGTTTCAAATTTTCGAATTTCAGAACATGCCCGTATATCTATCTCCATTCGTTTTGCCTGTTACAAACAACCGTTATTTGAACAAAGTTATATGGTGCAGTATCAAGTTTTTTACCAGCCGTACAAAGTACAATGTTCTATAACGCCGAACTACAAAATATTGACAATGTTTACTTTTCCAAAACGCATCCGAAAAGTTATGAAAGCGCATCGCTAGAGCAATCGGCGCATCAGAAACAAAGTTGATACTTCGTTTGTTATTGGTTACCATTGGTGTTTTAAAAATGGAAAATTCGGAAAAATTGTTATTTTGAATATTTTAAATATGCAATGCATACGGTAGTATTCAAACATTGTATTTATACGTTTTGGAAGTCAGCCATATCTTGAAATACTGTACATATACACTTAGGTCTGTTTTTATGCGGTTTTTCAAACCATTTTTCGCTGTAACGATTTTGCTTTTTAGAGACTTTTTGTTACTTTTTTTTTCAGTGTGTAAGAGAAAATGCTTCTGATAAATAATTTGTCTTTGTATTCTTACATAATTCATGTACTTATTGTTTTTTTTTTTGTTAAATACAGATAAAATTTTATTTATTTCATTAATGTTCAGTTTTACAGGGAATAATAAAAGTTGAAGTGAAGAAATAAACTTTTTTTTTGGTTAATATTGCCTCACTGGATTTTTTTGTGGTTTTTTCGAATTTTTTACATGGAGGATCTGAATTTATACCGTTTTTGAAAATGCTGGAACGCATTCCCAGTTTTTGTATGAAAGTAAAGAACTTTTTTATGCGGCTTTCTGAGGAACGCATGTACCACATACAAAAATACCTGAGTGTATATTGAATATGATGAGCGCATTATCACCACAATACAAACATCTCGAAGAGCATGCATATATGCAAGAGGATACTATATGCAATTTTATAAACTGATTACCAGATTGTCAACTCAATTGAAGTATATATTTCCAAGGTCCATGAATTATTTTGCCCAACAGCTGTATGGCGATTCTTCTTATTGAATAAGTACAGAGGTACACAACATACCTACAAACCAGGGTTGTTGCGAATATTCGCATTCGCATTCGCAACCGCGGAGCTTCCGCATTAATTTTAATATTCGCATTCGCTTTCGCATTCGCAATAATCAATGCGGAGCTTATGTGAATGTTGTGCAAGTGCACCGATAAAACGTATATATGGCAAACAAAATCACAAATTGTAGCCAATATTTGATAAAAATGTCTTTAAACATAAATATTATGGGTATTCATGGAAACGCGTAAATCCCTCGTAACCGCGTAAACTTCGTAAATAATTAGATTTTTCATTCAAAATTAAGTAAGTTTACGAGGTTTACATGGTTATGAAGCATTTGCGCGTTTTGATGAATCGCCCTATTATTTCGTAAACTATATAATCGAGCTATCAATTCAAATACTTATAAAAACCGGGGTGTTTTTATACCTTTCATGAGCATGAAATGGTATTATAACTTTGGTCCGATGTTTGTAAGTACCAGAACAAAAATTAAAAATGTATACTTATATGATCAGAACGTCGAGCTGAGTTGATTTAGCCATGTCCGTCTGTCCGTCTGTCCGTCTGTTTGTATGCAATCTAGTCTCTCAGTTTTCGAGATATCCGTATCAAATTTGGTAGGTGGGTGTATTTTTATAATGTATTAATCATTTGTCGGAACCGAAAGAATCGGACCACTATAACATATAGCTCCCATACGACTGATTGTTCAGATATGAGCTTTTTCGTTATAACTTCTCCATTTATGCAGCTACGAACATGAAATTTTGCAGTACTTGCACCCATTATCAACAGAATACTTACAGTGAAAATTACAAAGATCGGGTCACTATAACCTATAGCTCCCATACAACTGATTGTTCAGATATAAAATTTTTCGTTATAACTCCTCCATTTATAGAGCTAGGAACATGAAATTCCGCACTGTTTTCAATAATTATCAACAGAAAACTAAAGTTAAAAAGATCGGGTAACTATAACCTATAGCTCCCATACAACTGATTGTTCAGATATGAGATTTTTCGTTATAATTTATCCATTTATGTAGCTAGGACCATGAAATTTGGCGCTGTTTTCACTCATTATCAACAGAAGACTTACAGTGAAAATAACAAAGATCGGGTCACTATAACCTGCAGACCCCATACAACTGATTGTTCAGATATGAGGTCTTTTATCATAACTCCTCCATTTATGCAGCTAGGAACATGAAATTTCGCACCATTTTCACTCATTATTAACAGAATACTTACAGAGAAAATAACAAGGATCGGATGACTACAACATATATCTTCCATAGATCTGTTTGTTCAGATATGGGATTTTACTGTAAAACTTCTTTATTTGAACAGCTAAAACCGATAAATTTCGTAAGATATTTTATAAATAACAGGTAAGAGCAGCGCTGTCTTCGGCTATGCCGAAGGCTTCATACCTTTCATGAACATCTGCAAATTTTACTTTGACAGATTACTGCTTTTGAATACATCTGCATACATCGATAGAGGACTTACATACTTATATAAAAAATCGCATCTAAACAATCAGAGGTATGGAAGATATACTTTATATGGCACCAATCTAAGTGATTTTCACTGCTAAGTGATCGGTAACACAATTTATTGGGTTTAGTTTCCTACATAAAGGAGATATATGGCAAAAACTGGTATCTGAACAATCAGTGCTATAGGAGATAAAGCTTATACAGCATAGATTTTGATGATTTTCTCAGTAAACTTTCTATTATTATTTATAAAATATCTTACGAAATTTATCGGTTTTAGCTGTTCAAATAAAGAAGTTTTACAGTAAAATCCCATATCTGAACAAACAGATGTATGGAAGATATATGTTGTAGTCATCCGATCCTTGTTATTTTCACTGTAAGTATTCTGTTAATAATGAGTGAAAATGGTGCGAAATTTCATGTTCCTAGCTGCATAAATGGAGGAGTTATGATAAAAGACCTCATATCTGAACAATCAGTTGTATGGGGTCTGCAGGTTATAGTGACCCGATCTTTGTTATTTTCACTGTAAGTCTTCTGTTGATAATGAGTGAAAACAGCGCGAAATTGCATGGTCCTAGCTACATAAATGGATGAATTATAACGAAAAATCTTATATCCGAACAATCAGTTGTATGGGAGCTATAGGTTATAGTTACCCGATCTTTTTAATTTTAGTATTCTGTTGATAATTATTGAAAACAGTGCGGAATTTCATGTTCCTAGCTCTATAAATGGAGGAGTTATAACGAAAAATTTTATATCTGAACAATCAGTTGTATGAGAGCTATAGGTTATAGTGACCCGATCTTTGTAATTTTCACTGTAAGTATTCTGTTGATAATAGGTGCAAGTACTGCAAAATTTCATGTTCGTAGCTGCATAAGTGGAGAAGTTATAACGAAAAATCTCATATCTGAACAATCAGTCGTATGGGAGCTATATGTTATAGTGGTCCGATTCTTTCGGTTCCGACAAATGATTAATACATTATAAAAATACACCCACTTACCAAATTTGATACGGATATCTCGAAAACTGAGAGACTAGATTGCATACAAACAGACGGACAGACGGACATGGCTAAATCAACTCAGCTCGACGTTCTGATCATATAAGTATACATTTTAATGGGTCTATCTCTTTTTGTTCTGGTACTTACAAACAGCGGACCAAAGTTATAATACCATTTCATGCTCATGAAAGGTATAATAATACAAAGTCTACTGAGAAAATCATCAAAATCTATGCTGTATAAGCTTTATCTCCTATAGCACTGATTGTTCAGATACCAGTTTTTGCCATATATCTCCTTTATGTAGGAAACTAAACCCAATAAATTGTGTTACCGGTTTACATACCGATCACTTAGCAGTGAAAATCACTTAGATTGGTGCCATATAAAGTATATCTTCCATACCTCTGATTGTTTAGATGCGATTTTTTATATAAGTATGTAACTCCTCTATCGATGTATGGAGATGTATTCAAAAGCAGTAATCTGTCAAAGTAAAATTTGCAGATGTTCATGAAAGGTATGAAGCCTTCGGCATAGCCGAAGACAGCACTGCTCTTACTGGTTTTAAATAATATTCTGATCCGATTCGGCTGGCAGCTAAGACTTTGAAAAAAGATATTTGTTCAAAATTTTCATTCCTGGAAAATAATTGTTTATTTTGCATATCCAGCTATTTAGCTCGCTATAAGCACACATTTTTCAAACCAGTCGCAGAAGAAAGTATTAAAAATGAATTACAAAAACTAAAATCGAAAATCGCTGATGAAGTTACAGATCCCCAAATCCTGAAACAGCCAAAGAAATAGAATGAAGAATTCTTTTTAAAACGCTTTAGAAAAACCTGACAGACCTTGGTTGGCTTGTAAGCGCTGTTTAAACAACGATCCCACCATTATGCTAGATTCTAATCGTTTCTGGAAAATACTTGACATCCGCATTCGCATCCGCATCCGCGGATGTCTAAAATTCCACATTCGCAACATCCCTACTACATGCGTACATATGTAAACATACATAACTACTTATAAAGTTGCCCAGAATTTTTGCAACTGAAATGTTTAAATAATATATATGTACATAGTACATGCTTAAAGCGATTTTTAAATTTTGAAGGTAACACTACTGAAAAAGGTTAAATGCAACCATTGAATTGTTGGCGTTTGTGCCACTCAGGCGTGAATATCTTTTTGATGAAAAGTCGACTTTTTCATTAGATTGTCTCGATTTTGTAAATGAAAATAAAACGTGTTTAATATTAAGTAAAAACTCTGCAAACCCGTTATGCAAACTAAGATATTTTAGACTTAAGTACATCGAAAACTATTATAATACATACATATCGTCACCGTGAATGCAAAAAGCCCTATATTACACTTTTTCGAAAATTAATTTTTTTTACATATCCCGTTAGTTTTTTTCAGACACATGAGGGTGTCAAATTTCAAAGCCATATCTTGCAAAAATACAACGTTTAGTGGCATCTTTAGAACGCATTTGTAAGTATTTCTTATTTGTATTTAAATAGCTTTTGCTCCTCTTCTAAAATTTTAAACTTTTTCCAAATATGACATTTTGCATTTTCATTTCAAAAATCTCGTATGCCTGGAATATATAGTAAACGATCATACCACGCGACACGACATTAATGTTTATCAGCATTATCTAAAGATTTAATCGACGCCGCACAAGGAGTATATTTGGTATAAAACCGGTAATAATTCAGATTTATCAACTTTGATACAATTGGTTTTAAACATATTATGTCTCAAGCTATATAACCCATCTATCTTTATCGGGATATTTTTATTTTGTTGTCTGCTTTTCCAATAGCTGCATTTGTTTCATTTCATTTCATTTCATTCCATTGTTATTATGGTTTTTGTGGACCAATCTTAAAAAAATATTAGATGTGTAAGTACTATAACTTTGAGACATGTTTCATGAATAAATGGAAATGCAGCATATTGAGATATTTTTTTTAGCAAAAATTTCAAATAATATTAATTTTTTTTACTTGTCGCGCCTTTTTGCGCAACATTTTTTTTAATAGGGATATTCTTTTGATCCTTAGCTACAAAACTTCGGTTACAAAGCTGTGACCCTACGTACCCCTTCTTCCACTACTTAAAGTCGAAGTTTAAGATCATAGTTCGCAAACAAGATGCAATCTAAAAGTAGGAAGGGCATATCCGGACTCGCCTATTTAAATATTCCCTAAACTAGGGATATGTAGATATAATCTGCCAAAATTGCCAAAATAATTATCTACACGAGGGAACATGGTCTGTATCGGTTTCACCCGACTGCCGAAATAGCAATCAACTGGGATATAACTTCTTTTCAACTACTTGGTGCTACAAAAAAAAGATCACGAAATACACCCGAAACAACATTAGGTGTAGGTTTTAGGTAGGGTCGAGTACAACATTAAAATAGGTTTCTTATGGTTCCTGAACCCTCCATTTTCATTTTATTTAAAAACAACCGTTATGTTCCTGCTTGATTCACTTATGTATTCACAGCTTGAATATTTTTCATTAGATTTTTAAAATCAAACATGTTTTGAAAAGGAGATTTATAGATAGATTTATCGGATAAAATTTAAAAACCCCTATTTTTCTCCATTTTTCCAACTTGACCACCGCTAATTTCAAAAATGCCTATAGAAGTTGCCAAATATGTAATATGTAATGTATCATTTATTTTTGAATAAATTAACCTAGTATAATTGCATAAAAATTGTCGAAGTTACGCAAAAATACGGCCTTGAATTATATGTGTGTATGCACCGGACTTTCAGATGTCTTGACTAGAGTGGCTAAGTAATTTTTCAATATTCATTCAAAATTAATATATACAATCGCTAATTAGCAAAAATTGGTTTTTCGTAAACATTTTTGGAAAATGGGCGTGGCACCGCCTTCTTATATCACATATGCGTATGATACTTACGGCCTCTTCAGGTAGCCTTACCTGAATCCTGGCGAAGGGTCTAGGCTCACCGTCCTCTTTTATGGCAACCGCAGTAAGACAAGATATAAACGTTCTTCCTATTAAGAATGATAGATCTATTCTTTCTTTTTTAGGAAGAATATGTAGAATTTTAGTGACCCCAGGCCTGAAACTTTGTACCTTGAAGACGATAGTCAGCCGCTGAGTTTTGTCATTCTGCTTATGTGATAAAGAGTTCAGATGAAACTAATTTACACCGTTGGAGGTTGATCTGTAGGACCTTCACCATTTTTGGATGAGCATCCTGTGCGGAAGTTGTTGTAACCACCGACTTATCGCCCTTCTCTACAGCCTCCATTACCATCGTGTTTCCCTTGAACTGGAAATCTAGTGTTGTCCCGGTTACTGTTTCAAGTCCGAGGTCTTTTTCTAACTCCCCTGCCAGAAGGGTCTTTGCGTTCCCGTCCTTTGGGTGGCGTTTTCTGAGCCGCAGGTATAAATGACCTGTACTTCAAGACCTCTTCTCAAATTTAGGTTATGTGTTCCCATTTATTTGGAGGATCCGATACTGCGCATCGTCACCTAATTTAGCAGCATGCAGTATTTCCCAATCCGCAATCGGTATGTCTGATTTTGCCGTTGGAAAAGTAGCAAGGCAAACCTCCGGCTTCATCTTTCTAGGTACTCGGACCTTCCCGCCCACTCTGAATGTCGTCCCTTCCCACTATTTTCAGCCTGGCGCCTTCCCGGAAAACCATCCAGCATTGGAACAACCCTGCTGCGTCCAAAGAAGGCATTGCTTTGTCCGGTTCGTCACTCACCCGCGCTACGATGGCCTCTAAAATCTTCCCATTAATACGCCTCCCCTGATCCCACGTCGACTGCCCATTTGGATGGTTTCGGTCCATCCATCAAACATCGCTTTACTATCTCACAAATTTCCACTACTTTTTTGTAGCGGACTAACTGGTAATTTGGATAGCGGATGCTTCGCGTTATTGAGTATTTGGCTGCAGGTTTTACTTCATCCTCGGTCGGTTGCTTTTTATTCGACGTGTTACTCTCTTTTATTGACGCAGGATACGCCGCTGTAAATCTTGCCATATCCGAGAACAATAGCAGAATTTCATATAGTCTACCTGAGCGAACAAGTGATGAAATGGATATTATTTTCCTAAAGATTCAATCGATGATGTTTCGATTCCATAATGCATCTGTAACGCTGTACTCGAGTGGTTAGAAGTGCATTCTACCAGTTTTTTTTTTCAAGAAGCGGTCGCTTCTCGTCAGGCAATAGCACACCTCGGTCTTGAAATAGCTTCTCACATAACTATTTGCCCTTCGGAGACGGCATAAAGTTGTAGGTCCCTCCATTTGTGCTATAACATCAAGACGCTCACGACAAATTGGAGGAGTAGCTCGGCCAAACACTTGGCAAAAGTTTAAGAGACAAAAAATACTGATATTAATGCATTTGGGTTTCTGAGCCCACCTGTCCTATGTCGGGAATGTGAGCTCGCTATAGAGAGGTCTCGTTATGTTGAAACTTATTGTGTGGAACTGCAAGTCTATAGGCGCCGCACAGTGGGCAAAACCTGGGTTTCTTTTTTTCAAAATCGTAAATCTATTGTTAGGAAGAAGATACTACAATGAAACTTTGTGGAGCTTGAAGCTAATTAGTCATAGAATTTAGAAAAGCTATAGAGAAATCGGCAAGAAAGCGTTTTATCCCTAAAAACATCGACCAAAATGTAATTTTTTGAAAAAAATATGTCATTGCTTTATCACGCTGAAACGGCTCGTCAGAATTAAACAAAATTGATCACACAAATAGTTTGTAATCTGAATGAACTTATAAGATATTTTTGAAGAGGGTTGCCACCTATTTAATAAAATTAATTCAAGTCGAATGAAATATTACAATATGGGTGTCAAACAAAAAGGGTATAAGAAAGCTTTACTTCGAAAATATTTTGGGCATGATTGCCACCTTTTCAAAAAGTCTAAAGAAATTTAATTATTAAGTGCAGTGAAATATGCCAGTCAAGATTATAAATTTAAAAAAAATGGGCGTAGCCACGCCCACTTATGGTTATATGTGTATATCTTCGCAACCGCTGCACCGATTTCTTCCAAACTTGGCACAGCTGTTGACCTTGGCACAGCATACCAAATAGCCGAAAATTTTTAAAATCGGACAATAACCACGCCCACATTCCATATAAGGGTAATTTAGAGAAATACGAAATCTTCGATAAATCAGTAAATATTTAAGCTAATTTATTCAAAATTGATGCTTGCAACAATTCTTTACCAAGAAATACGTTTATGATAAAATTTTGGAAAATGGGCGTGGCCCACTTATGATCACATATATGTATCTCGGTAACCGTTCTACCAATTTGTACCAAACTCGGTATGGTTATTGTGCTTGCCACACAAAAGCAAAACATTCAAAATTTTTGAAATCGGAATAAAATTACGGCTTTTCATATAACGGTAAATTTTAGAAATGCTTGAAACTTCAATATTTCGAAATTTAAGGACGCTAATTTACTCAGAATTGATACACCCCGGCTAACCATGTAGCGGTAGCTTTCGGAAAGGTGAAAAACATATATTTTATGTAAGGAGGTGGAGGTAATGGTGTCTGCCATCGCAGCGTTCGGGATGGCTCTAGATCAGTGCCCGCCAAAAAGAGAAAAGTCTTAAAATGAGAATGTATTAGTTATGAAATAAAAAATGAGAATGTGTTGGTGGTAATGCACGGAAAAAAAATTCTGTGTTTTATTACTTTTTATAAAAAACTTTGGTATGTTTTTTTGCCGTTTTTTCATTGTGCGCTATTTTTTAGATCTAAACAACATAGAAACATATAATGAAAGTTAACGGCCCTAAGAAAGGAAAAAGTTGGTAAAATTTTGTATGTATTGTACAAAATTATTATTATTTTTTTATAATTTAAGTTTGGATTTCTGAGCAAAAAAGATAACGTGCTTCGAGCACTCTGAATATTAAAAGAAAATTTCGTTGATTTCAAGTAGAAATAAAATAAAAATATATATATCTAATATATATTTATTTTAAAATTAGGTAAAACTTGACATTTAAGAACAATTTAAAATAACGATTAAACCAAAAGATAAATAACAAAACATATTGTATGTTTTAATTGAGGACTAGTCTGGTATTAAAAAAAAAATACATAATTCACAAAGTTATTTTAATATGAAGAAAAAGCACGACTTGGTACCATATACATACCTATATCTAGGGGTGTATGTACGAAAAATTGTGTTATAAAATTTTTGAATGAATATTCATTCATTCTGCTCAGTGTACCTACTTTATTCAACAATAATGCCTCATGAACCTGCTTCGTAGAGGTGGGTAACTCAGCACTGTGCTGAGTTACTGTGCTGACTCTTAGAACTGTGCCGCACGCTCAGACTCACCTCTGAAAAAATTTTTAACTCAGTAACTCAGTTTATGTGCTGACAATGTATAGCTCAGTGTGCTACAGAGTCGATATGGTAACTCAGTTGATGTGCAAACACTTGCATAGCTCGGTGCGGCTTGCATTGTTTAGTGTCGATGTGGTAACTCAATTGATGAGGTGACACATTCACACAATACGATCTTCCAAAAAGTACCATAATAGATGGCATCACTAGACTAACCATCAGTTGAATATACGACTACCAAATTTAACAAGAAGCAAGGCGAATAGCCCAGTTATGCATACTTGCACTGTTATACCATTTTTACGTAAAAATCAAAACCAAACAGAATTCTACATGTGAAGTGCTATGCGTTGGGTAACCGCTTACATGCATAGCCCATTTAACAGATTCTTGTATGACAACTCTCAAGCAAAGTTAAGTATGCATAACTGGGCTAGAAGTTAATACATCCAAGGGGAATTATTTTGCAAATGAACTCACCAGTTGAAATCAGCTTTCTAAAATTTTGCCGGCCAGCTACGAACAGAAGCTAAAGATAATCTTTTATAAATCGATTTCGATTACTAACATCATCAAAAATTTCGATGTACATACCAATTGTGCGATAGCACACTTGTGCCAGCTCACTGTGCTGACTCATTAAAGTGAGTTGGAGTTACGGAGTCAGCACACCAAAACTTACAGAGTTACCCACCCTTACTGCTTCGCCTATTGTTTGCATGCAACTAAATAAAATTTTTTGCTCTTCTACTCTTTCTGTTGACGTTAGGATTGTGTACGTGTAAGGGTCTGATTATGCATACTTCGCATAACTTCGCATAACCATTTGTACCAGAGCACTAAAAGTGTAACTTAAGAAAATGTGAAGCAAAATCTAAACTCAACAGATCGCTAAGTTTTTAAAAGTTCTGCTAATTTCTGGGTAATGGAATAATACAAAATACATACAAAGTACATACGAAATTACAGTTTGAAGTTTATGCGAAGTTGTGCGAAGTTATGCGAAGTATGCATAATCAGACCATAAGAAGCCGATTGTGTACATGTGAAAGGCCGAATATAGTTCGTTTCCCAGGAAAGTGTTTGGCGGGCACTGCTCTAGATATGACTATCGGTACCCAGCCGATCAGCGAGTTTGTACTGATAAAGTGTATGGTCGTCAGTCTACATATGCAAGCTTGTTTAGATTGTTTAGCGATAATAAGGCGCTCAAAATGATTGCGTGACCAGTGGGGTGCAATTTGTGATGACTGCAAAATTGTTGCAGAGAATTAGGAAGATATTCAGGCAATGTTGCCATCAACCAGAAAATTTAAAATCATCGACTCGCTACATGAAAAAAGGAAAAGAAGATTGCGGTGAAGGAGAAATCGAATTTGATATACATATATTTATACTTTTTACGTTATAATCGATAGCATAATCAGTGTTATGAAGAACGAGTTTACTGCAATAAATAAGTGCTGTGAACGGCTCCTACAATTCAAAATTATCATGGAACATATTTCTGAAACATCTTTAAGAATATGATTTGTGGAAGTAATGTCCATGGATAAAAATTTAGCTTTTTATTTGTTTTAAATTTTCTCTATTTCTTCGAGTATCAACAAGAAAAGTAAAGAGACAAGCTACATATTTTTCTTTGAGTAAACAGCTGTTGCATTGAAGGGTGCAAGACGTTATGTAAATAGGTTTGAAATATTTGATCTGAAATCAATATTTGAGCGTTGACAAAATGGATTAAAATTTCGATGTTTGTGCCGATATGCGTATCGATGTTTTCGACACATCGATGTATCGTTAGCATAACTAAAACTCATTGCGATTTAAAAAACCAAGTAATTAGAAATAATGAAAATCATGTATTCAAACCTGAAATTAGCTACCAAGGTTTTCTTACTATTATCTCACCGACATTTTTACCTCTACTAATGAGCTTGAAAATAATTAAATACACAACATTCAGTGATATGAGTTTCACAAATAATTTAATGACTAGTGTAAGTGTACATAATAATCCATTTGTCGCCCGCACAAAATAGAAAATTTTTGTACGTACGTATGTATATTAGGGTGGGTAAAAAAAAATCAAATATTTTTTTTTTGGATCCGACACACGAAAACTAGTTCCTAGGTACCTCTAGAAAGTACTTACCAAATCTGAGCTCTTAATATTAACGGGAACATTATGCTCATCATCGTTTTCCATTTTGAATTTAGTCATGGTCATATCTTATCACCAATAGATCGTTAAACCAGTTGCATCGTCAATGTTTATAGGAAATTGAACGCTTTACAAAAACGGTCCAGTATGCTCCTTTCATTAATCTAACCATTTAAAAGATATTCAAGGTCAAAGATTGAAGTATTTTAAGGAAAATAACTTTTTGTTTTGAATTTTGTAACTTACTAAAAAATAATTATTGTGAAATGAGTTTCAGTTATTTCTATAGGGAATTAAACGCTCTACAAAAAAGGTCTCATGTAGTTAATCGATTACCCTAACCGTTTAGGAGATATTCGCAGTAGAACTCCAATACCTACTGATTTTAATCGTTTTTTGATAAATATTTCCTATTTATCCATTTAATTTATGAATTTTGAGATAATTTATGATCTATTTCAGAAAACGAAGATTTTTATTTAAAAAATGTTATCAAACATATCAGCAGAAAAAAAAATTCTATTTCGCCGTATGAAATTTTATAATTATACTAGCTTATACCCGCGGGTTTCACCCCGCGCTTTTATACAAATATGAAAAATAATTTAATGATGTTAGATTTTATTTCTGTGCCCATTTCGTTATAGCTCATTATTTTTTAAGCGAGTTAAGGTATTTAGGCCGTTTAAAACTATGAAATTATAAAATCTCGTCTGCGCGCTAGGCATACGAAAGATATCAATCCCTCTAAGTTTACCTTAAAATGGTTCCAGGTATACGACGCGTGAACGTGTAACCTTCTTGGAGGTGCCACGGCGGGTTCTAATATTTCCAACTCAAATTTAGTAACCTGGCCTTGATAAAATACCACTTCTAATTACTGTAGCAAATGCCTCAAGAGAGCTTTAGATTAGAAGGCCGAACCCGGCTCTCCCTTTTCCATTTAATGAAATTGATTCTGTCAGTACGGCACTTATAAAATAAATCTCCATAACAAATTTAAAATACTTCGAGAGATTTTCTATCCTTCCAGAGATATGTATTAAGAAGTTATTAGTATGTATGGGAGGCGACATGCCTCCTTTTTTAATAACTCACATTTTTTCCATGAGCAATTGATACATTTTGTATACACAACTCCATACCAAGTTCCAGTGTGCTTCCACAAACACTTCCAGGGATATGTGGCAAGAAAAAGTAAATTTGTACTGGAAGTGCCACGCCTCTTTTTCTTATATCCCTAATCTTCTTCCATGAATTTAGAATTGATTTTACATACCCCAGTACCAAGTCCCAGTACTCTACCATGAACACCTCTAGAGATAAACAGTATAAAACAGTAAATTTGTACGGGTGGAACCATGTCCCCTTTTCGAATAACGCAAATTTTTCTCCATGAGTATGGAATTAATTTTGTATACACATCTCGGTGCCAAGTTCCAGTCCTCCGCGATAAAAACCTCCAGAGATATGCAGCATAGAAAACTCAATTTGCGTGGGAGCTGCCTTTTCCAATAACTCTCAATTTTCTCCATGAGTATGGTATTAGTTTCACATACATACATACATACATATGTATTTCCATACCAAGCTTGAGTGCTTTACCCCAAACATTTGAAGAGATATGCTATATGAAACTTTCAGTCAGTATGGGAGGTGCTACGCCTCTTTTCCAAAAACGTCCATTTTTCTCCGTGAATATGAACATGATTTCACAAAGTGTTGGAAAACTGTTAATCTGATCAACGATTAAAAATTAACGATTAAAATGTTAATCGCGTTTGAAGATTAAAATTAATTAGTCGTAATCAACTGTACGATTAATGATAACATTTTTTGAATCGTTAATCGCTGGCTGCGATTACGTTTAATTAATTTAAAACATTAATCGTTAATTATTAATTAAATAATTAGAAATAAAATCTGATTAATTTGTCTAGTTTGTCCGAGTTTGAATCCAAACACCAGTTATAGTAATTATTTTGTGTTTTACGCTTATAAAAAGCACATAATATAAAAAAATTATTATTATTGTTATTAGTAATACATAAACTGGGAACTTTTACAAACCTAGTTTGTAAAACGTTTGTTGGTATATATCTTAATGAAAATGCACACCAAATTGCTTAGATGGATGAGGAAACACGACTTAGCCATACCGGATTAACTTGCTTTGTGTGCACAGGGAAATTCCAGCATAACTTAATTAATCACCAAACTACTTGATCAAATTAAGAGTTAAAGATTTAAAATTTATTTTTTAATCGCGGTTACGATTAACTGTTTAGTCAGATTAAAATTAATCATGATTAACTCAAATCAGATTGAATTTAATCGAATTAACTAACTGATTAAAACATCAATCGATTAATGCCATCATTGATTTCACATACATATCACTATACCAAGTTTCAGTTCTCTACCATAAATACTTCCAGAGACATGTATGTAATATGAAAATTCCAATATATTATTAGTATATTAAAAACAGTTCTGCGTATTCTGCTTAAAAATGAATATGGAAAAATTGAAACAAATAGAGAGTAATCGTATAAACGCAAGGAAGATCTTACTAAATAAAAGCGATACTATAAACTTTTCTCATCAAAATGAATTAAGCCCCACCAAACGTGGGGGTTCTTACATGACAGAATCCCCACTAAAAAAAAAATGAATTAATCCCCACGAAAATGACTTTAGCCCCACTTTCCGCCATTTTTAATTTCGTTGTAAAATTGGTGGGGCTTAAGTCAGTAAGTTAATTCAGTGGGGGCTAATTCATACACCCGATGCATTCAACATACCTGCACATTGGCGATACCTGCCTTAAAAATTGTGCGACTAGTATCAATTATCAATCAAAGTATTACGTTTACCTGCACTGGCCCTACAATTACCTAATTTTACAACCTTTTATTTATTTTGCTCATCTCGCAGAACAACGAAAATGGCTATTAATTTATGTAGTTATATAGATAATTAGATAACATTCGGTAAAAATTTCACTTGCAGTAATTTCTACATGGTAAGTGCTCCACCAATATTTGGAATCCCTATGATTCGAATACGTTCCTCATTGAAGTAGTAAAGAAAATTCGCTTAAGTGCCTTTTTCGGTTACGTGCACAAGTTTTTCGTGCAAAGAAGGATGTGCAGCTAAGCAAAATATACTGTATTTTAAATCAGATTGATATAACAAAAAAAAGTACAATTTATTGTAATTCATTTACATATGTATGTATTAAGGCGATAAATCAGTATTTTCAATCAACAAAAAACAAACATAAAATTTGACAAACACATATGTATGTATGTACATATCCTCATTAATTTATAACATATTTTTTGTACTACACGTACAAGTGCATATACGGTCACTCACAGAAATATTTTGCATAGATTT